>NC_090027.1:14726764-14832522 GCF_037176765.1 Anolis sagrei | reverse complement strand
TATCATTTCCCATTGAGTTTACATTGGAATTGCAACTGTTTTTCCCAGAGAGTAAAGTACCTGCAAAACTGTCAGTTTTGGTCTATTTGATCAATTCCCATTGAGTTTACATTGGAATTGCAAACGTTTTTCCCAGAGAGTAAAGTACCTGCAAAACTGTCAGTTTTGGTCTATTTGATCATTTCCAATTGAGTTTACATTGGAATTGCAAACTTTTTCTCAGAGAGTAAAGTACCTGCAAAACTGTCAGTTTTGGTCTATTTGATCATTTCCCATTGAGTTTACATTGGAATTGCAAACTTTTTCCCAGAGAAGTACTCAAACTGCTTTGGTCTTGATCATTTCCCATTGAGTTTACATTGGAATTGCAAACTTTTTCCCAGAGAGTAAAGTACCTGCAAAACTGTCAGTTTTGGTCTATTTGATCATTTCCCATTGAGTTTACATTGGAATTGCAAACTTTTTCCCAGAGAGTAAAGTACCTGCAAAACTGTCAGTTTTGGTCTATTTGATCATTTCCCATTGAGTTTACATTGGAATTGCAAACTTTTTCCCAGAGAGTAAAGTACCTGCAAAACTGTCAGTTTTGGTCTATTTGATCATTTCCCATTGAGTTTACATTGGAATTGCAAACTTTTCCCCAGAGAGTAAAGTACCTGCAAAACTGTCAGTTTTGGTCTATTTGATCATTTCCCATTGAGTTTACATTGGAATTGCAAAGCTTTTTCCCAGAGAGTAAAGTACCTGCAAAACTGTCAGTTTTGGTCTATTTGATCATTTCCCATTGAGTTTACATTGGAATTGCAAACTTTTTTCCCAGAGAGTAAAGTACCTGCAAAACTGTCAGTTTTGGTCTATTTGATCATTTCCCATTGAGTTTACATTGGAATTGCAAACTTTTTCCCAGAGAGTAAAGTACCTGCAAAACTGTCAGTTTTGGTCTATTTGATCATTTCCCATTGAGTTTACATTGGAATTGCAAACTTTTTCCCAGAGAGTAAAGTACCCTGCAAAAACTGTCAGTTTTGGTCTATTTGATCATTTCCCATTGAGTTTACATTGGAATTGCAAACTTTTTCCCAGAGAGTAAAGTACCTGCAAAACTGTCAGTTTTGGTCTATTTGATCATTTCCCATTGAGTTTACATTGGAATTGCAAACTTTTTCCCAGAGAGTAAAGTACCTGCAAAACTGTCAGTTTTGGTCTATTTGATCATTTCCCATTGAGTTTACATTGGAATTGCAAACTTTTTCCCAGAGAGTAAAGTACCTGCAAAACTGTCAGTTTTGGTCTATTTGATCATTTCCCATTGAGTTTACATTGGAATTGCAAACTTTTTCCCAGAGAGTAAAGTACCTGCAAAACTGTCAGTTTTGGTCTATTTGATCATTTCCCATTGAGTTTACATTGGAATTGCAAACTTTTTCCCAGAGAGTAAAGTACCTGCAAAACTGTCAGTTTTGGTCTATTTGATCATTTCCCATTGAGTTTACATTGGAATTGCAAACTTTTTCCCAGAGAGTAAAGTACCTGCAAAACTGTCAGTTTTGGTCTATTTGATCATTTCCCATTGAGTTTACATTGGAATTGCAAACTTTTTCCCAGAGAGTAAAGTACCTGCAAAACTGTCAGTTTTGGTCTATTTGATCATTTCCCATTGAGTTTACATTGGAATTGCAAACTTTTTCCCAGAGAGTAAAGTACCTGCAAAACTGTCAGGTTTTGGTCTATTTGATCATTTCCCATTGAGTTTACATTGGAATTGCAAACTTTTTCCCAGAGAGTAAAGTACCTGCAAAACTGTCAGTTTTGGTCTATTTGATCATTTCCCATTGAGTTTACATTGGAATTGCAAACTTTTCCCAGAGAGTAAAGTACCTGCAAAACTGTCAGTTTTGGTCTATTTGATCATTTCCCATTGAGTTTACATTGGAATTGCAAACTTTTTCCCAGAGAGTAAAGTACCTGCAAAACTGTCAGTTTTGGTCTATTTGATCATTTCCCATTGAGTTTACATTGGAATTGCAAACTTTTTCCCAGAGAGTAAAGTACCTGCAAAACTGTCAGTTTTGGTCTATTTGATCATTTCCCATTGAGTTTACATTGGAATTGCAAACTTTTTCCCAGAGAGTAAAGTACCTGCAAAACTGTCAGTTTTGGTCTATTTGATCATTTCCCATTGAGTTTACATTGGAATTGCAAACTTTTTCCCAGAGAGTAAAGTACCTGCAAAACTGTCAGTTTTGGTCTATTTGATCATTTCCCATTGAGTTTACATTGGAATTGCAAACTTTTTCCCAGAGAGTAAAGTACCTGCAAAACTGTCAGTTTTGGTCTATTTGATCATTTCCCATTGAGTTTACATTGGAATTGCAAACTTTTTCCCAGAGAGTAAAGTACCTGCAAAACTGTCAGTTTTGGTCTATTTGATCATTTCCCATTGAGTTTACATTGGAATTGCAAACTTTTTCCCAGAGAGTAAAGTACCTGCAAAACTGTCAGTTTTGGTCTATTTGATCATTTCCCATTGAGTTTACATTGGAATTGCAAACTTTTTCCCAGGAGAAGGTAAAGTACCTGCAAAACTGTCAGTTTTGGTCTATTTGATCATTTCCCATTGAGTTTACATTGGAATTGCAAACTTTTTCCCAGAGAGTAAAGTACCTGCAAAACTGTCAGTTTTGGTCTATTTGATCATTTCCCATTGAGTTTACATTGGAATTGCAAACTTTTTCCAGAGAGTAAAGTACCTGCAAAACTGTCAGTTTTGGTCTATTTGATCATTTCCCATTGAGTTACATTGGAATTGCAAACTTTTTCCCAGAGAGTAAAGTACCTGCAAAACTGTCAGTTTTGGTCTATTTGATCATTTCCCATTGAGTTTACATTGGAATTGCAAACTTTTTCCCAGAGAGTAAAGTACCTGCAAAACTGTCAGTTTTGGTCTATTTGATCATTTCCCATTGAGTTTACATTGGAATTGCAAACTTTTTCCCAGAGAGTAAAGTACCTGCAAAACTGTCAGTTTTGGTCTATTTGATCATTTCCCATTGAGTTTACATTGGAATTGCAAACTTTTTCCCAGAAAGTACCTGCAAAACTGTCAGTTTTGGTCTATTTGATCATTTCCCATTGAGCTTACATTGGAATTGCAAACTTTTTCCCAGAGAGTAAAGTACCTGCAAAACTGTCAGTTTTGGTCTATTTGATCATTTCCCATTGAGTTTACATTGGAATTGCAAACTTTTTCCCAGAGAGTAAAGTACCTGCAAAACTGTCAGTTTTTGGTCTATTTGATCATTTCCCATTGAGTTTACATTGGAATTGCAAACTTTTTCCCAGAGAGTAAAGTACCTGCAAAACTGTCAGTTTTGGTCTATTTGATCATTTCCCATTGAGTTTACATTGGAATTGCAAACTTTTTCCCAGAGAGTAAAGTACCTGCAAAACTGTCAGTTTTGGTCTATTTGATCATTTCCCATTGAGTTTACATTGGAATTGCAAACTTTTTCCCAGAGAGTAAAGTACCTGCAAAACTGTCAGTTTTGGTCTATTTGATCATTTCCCATTGAGTTTACATTGGAATTGCAAACTTTTTCCCAGAGAGTAAAGTACCTGCAAAACTGTCAGTTTTGGTCTATTTGATCATTTCCCATTGAGTTTACATTGGAATTGCAAACTTTTTCCCAGAGAGTAAAGTACCTGCAAAACTGTCAGTTTTGGTCTATTTGATCATTTCCCATTGAGTTTACATTGGAATTGCAAACTTTTTCCCAGAGAGTAAAGTACCTGCAAAACTGTCAGTTTTGGTCTATTTGATCATTTCCCATTGAGTTTACATTGGAATTGCAAACTTTTTCCCAGAGAGTAAAGTACCTGCAAAACTGTCAGTTTTGGTCTATTTGATCATTTCCCATTGAGTTTACATTGGAATTGCAAACTTTTCCCAGAGAGTAAAGTACCTGCAAAACTGTCAGTTTTGGTCTATTTGATCATTTCCCATTGAGTTTACATTGGAATTGCAAACTTTTTCCCAGAGAGTAAAGTACCTGCAAAACTGTCAGTTTTGGTCTATTTGATCATTTCCCATTGAGTTTACATTGGAATTGCAAACGTTTTCCCAGAGAGTAAAGTACCTGCAAAACTGTCAGTTTTGGTCTATTTGATCATTTCCCATTGAGTTTACATTGGAATTGCAAACTTTTTCCCAGAGAGTAAAGTACCTGCAAAACTGTCAGTTTTGGTCTATTTGATCATTTCCCATTGAGTTTACATTGGAATTGCAAACTTTTTCCCAGAGAGTAAAGTACCTGCAAAACTGTCAGTTTTGGTCTATTTGATCATTTCCCATTGAGTTTACATTGGAATTGCAAACTTTTTCCCAGAGAGTAAAGTACCTGCAAAACTGTCAGTTTTTGTCTATTTGATCATTTCCCATTGAGTTTACATTGGAATTGCAAACTTTTTCCCAGAGAGTAAAGTACCTGCAAAACTGTCAGTTTTGGTCTATTTGATCATTTCCCATTGAGTTTACATTGGAATTGCAAACTTTTTCCCAGAGAGTAAAGTACCTGCAAAACTGTCAGTTTTGGTCTATTTGATCATTTCCCATTGAGTTTACATTGGAATTGCAAACTTTTTCCCAGAGAGTAAAGTACCTGCAAAACTGTCAGTTTTGGTCTATTTGATCATTTCCCATTGAGTTTACATTGGAATTGCAAACTTTTTCCCAGAGAGTAAAGTACCCTGCAAAACTGTCAGTTTTGGTCTATTTGATCATTTCCCATTGAGTTTACATTGGAATTGCAAACTTTTTCCCAGAGAGTAAAGTACCTGCAAAACTGTCAGTTTTGGTCTATTTGATTCATTTCCCATTGAGTTTACATTGGAATTGCAAACTTTTTCCCAGAGAGTAAAGTACCTGCAAAACTGTCAGTTTTGGTCTACTTGATCATTTCCCATTGAGTTTACATTGGAATTGCAAACTTTTTCCCAGAGAGTAAAGTACCTGCAAAACTGTCAGTTTTGGTCTATTTGATCATTTCCCATTGAGTTTACATTGGAATTGCAAACTTTTTCCCAGAGAGTAAAGTACCTGCAAAACTGTCAGTTTTTGTCTATTTGATCATTTCCCATTGAGTTTACATTGGAATTGCAAACTTTTTCCCAGAGAGTAAAGTACCTGCAAAACTGTCAGTTTTGGTCTATTTGATCATTTCCCATTGAGTTTACATTGGAATTGCAAACTTTTTCCCAGAGAGTAAAGTACCTGCAAAACTGTCAGTTTTGGTCTATTTGATCATTTCCCATTGAGTTTACATTGGAATTGCAAACTTTTTCCCAGAGAGTAAAGTACCTGCAAAACTGTCAGTTTTGGTCTATTTGATCATTTCCCATTGAGTTTACATTGGAATTGCAAACTTTTTCCCAGAGAGTAAAGTACCTGCAAAACTGTCAGTTTTGGTCTATTTGATCATTTCCCATTGAGTTTACATTGGAATTGCAAACTTTTTCCCAGAGAGTAAAGTACCTGCAAAACTGTCAGTTTTGGTCTATTTGATCATTTCCCATTGAGTTTACATTGGAATTGCAAACTTTTTCCCAGAGAGTAAAGTACCTGCAAAACTGTCAGTTTTGGTCTATTTGATCATTTCCCATTGAGTTTACATTGGAATTGCAAACTTTTTCCCAGAGAGTAAAGTACTTGCAAAACTGTCAGTTTTGGTCTATTTGATCATTTCCCATTGAGTTTACATTGGAATTGCAAAGTTTTTCCCAGAGAGTAAAGTACCTGCAAAACTGTCAGTTTTGGTCTATTTGATCATTTCCCATTGAGTTTACATTGGAATTGCAAACTTTTTCCCAGAGAGTAAAGTACCTGCAAAACTGTCAGTTTTGGTCTATTTGATCATTTCCCATTGAGTTTACATTGGAATTGCAAACTTTTTCCCAGAGAGTAAAGTACCTGCAAAACTGTCAGTTTTGGTCTATTTGATCATTTCCCATTGAGTTTACATTGGAATTGCAAACTTTTTCCCAGAGAGTAAAGTACCTGCAAAACTGTCAGTTTTGGTCTATTTGATCATTTCCCATTGAGTTTACATTGGAATTGCAAACTTTTTCCCAGAGAGTAAAGTACCTGCAAAACTGTCAGTTTTGGTCTATTTGATCATTTCCCATTGAGTTTACATTGGAATTGCAAACTTTTTCCCAGAAAGTACCTGCAAAACTGTCAGTTTTGGTCTATTTGATCATTTCCCATTGAGCTTACATTGGAATTGCAAACTTTTTCCCAGAGAGTAAAGTACCTGCAAAACTGTCAGTTTTGGTCTATTTGATCATTTCCCATTGAGTTTACATTGGAATTGCAAACTTTTTCCCAGAGAGTAAAGTACCTGCAAAACTGTCAGTTTTGGTCTATTTGATCATTTCCCATTGAGTTTACATTGGAATTGCAAACTTTTTCCCAGAGAGTAAAGTACCTGCAAAACTGTCAGTTTTGGTCTATTTGATCATTTCCCATTGAGCTTACATTGGAATTGCAAACTTTTTCCCAGAGAGTAAAGTACCTGCAAAACTGTCAGTTTTGGTCTATTTGATCATTTCCCATTGAGTTTACATTGGAATTGCAAACTTTTTCCCAGAGAGTAAAGTACCTGCAAAACTGTCAGTTTTGGTCTATTTGATCATTTCCCATTGAGTTTACATTGGAATTGCAAACTTTTTCCCAGAGAGTAAAGTACCTGCAAAACTGTCAGTTTTGGTCTATTTGATCATTTCCCATTGAGTTTACATTGGAATTGCAAACTTTTTCCCAGAGAGTAAAGTACCTGCAAAACTGTCAGTTTTGGTCTATTTGATCATTTCCCATTGAGTTTACATTGGAATTGCAAACTTTTTCCCAGAGAGTAAAGTACCTGCAAAACTGTCAGTTTTGGTCTATTTGATCATTTCCCATTGAGTTTACATTGGAATTGCAAACTTTTTCCCAGAGAGTAAAGTACCTGCAAAACTGTCAGTTTTGGTCTATTTGATCATTTCCCATTGAGTTTACATTGGAATTGCAAACTTTTTCCCAGAGAGTAAAGTACCTGCAAAACTGTCAGTTTTGGTCTATTTGATCATTTCCCATTGAGTTTACATTGGAATTGCAAACTTTTTCCCAGAGAGTAAAGTACCTGCAAAACTGTCAGTTTTGGTCTATTTGATCATTTCCCATTGAGTTTACATTGGAATTGCAAACTTTTTCCCAGAGAGTAAAGTACCTGCAAAACTGTCAGTTTTGGTCTATTTGATCATTTCCCATTGAGTTTACATTGGAATTGCAAACTTTTTCCCAGAGAGTAAAGTACCTGCAAAACTGTCAGTTTTGGTCTATTTGATCATTTCCCATTGAGTTTACATTGGAATTGCAAACTTTTTCCCAGAGAGTAAAGTACCTGCAAAACTGTCAGTTTTGGTCTATTTGATCATTTCCCATTGAGTTTACATTGGAATTGCAAACTTTTTCCCAGAGAGTAAAGTACCTGCAAAACTGTCAGTTTTGGTCTATTTGATCATTTCCCATTGAGTTTACATTGGAATTGCAAACTTTTTCCCAGAGAGTAAAGTACCTGCAAAACTGTCAGTTTTGGTCTATTTGATCATTTCCCATTGAGTTTACATTGGAATTGCAAACTTTTTCCCAGAGAGTAAAGTACCTGCAAAACTGTCAGTTTTGGTCTATTTGATCATTTCCCATTGAGTTTACATTGGAATTGCAAACTTTTTCCCAGAGAGTAAAGTACCTGCAAAACTGTCAGTTTTGGTCTATTTGATCATTTCCCATTGAGTTTACATTGGAATTGCAAACTTTTTCCCAGAGAGTAAAGTACCTGCAAAACTGTCAGTTTTGGTCTATTTGATCATTTCCCATTGAGTTTACATTGGAATTGCAAACTTTTTCCCAGAGAGTAAAGTACCCTGCAAAACTGTCAGTTTTGGTCTATTTGATCATTTCCCATTGAGTTTACATTGGAATTGCAAACTTTTTCCCAGAGAGTAAAGTACCTGCAAAACTGTCAGTTTTGGTCTATTTGATCATTTCCCATTGAGTTTACATTGGAATTGCAAACTTTTTCCCAGAGAGTAAAGTACCTGCAAAACTGTCAGTTTTGGTCTATTTGATCATTTCCCATTGAGTTTACATTGGAATTGCAAACTTTTTCCCAGAGAGTAAAGTACCTGCAAAACTGTCAGTTTTGGTCTATTTGATCATTTCCCATTGAGTTTACATTGGAATTGCAAACTTTTTCCCAGAGAGTAAAGTACCTGCAAAACTGTCAGTTTTGGTCTATTTGATCATTTCCCATTGAGTTTACATTGGAATTGCAAACTTTTTCCCAGAGAGTAAAGTACCTGCAAAACTGTCAGTTTTGGTCTATTTGATCATTTCCCATTGAGTTTACATTGGAATTGCAAACTTTTTCCCAGAGAGTAAAGTACCTGCAAAACTGTCAGTTTTGGTCTATTTGATCATTTCCCATTGAGTTTACATTGGAATTGCAAACTTTTTCCCAGAGAGTAAAGTACCTGCAAAACTGTCAGTTTTTGGTCTATTTGATCATTTCCCATTGAGTTTACATTGGAATTGCAAACTTTTTCCCAGAGAGTAAAGTACCTGCAAAACTGTCAGTTTTGGTCTATTTGATCATTTCCCATTGAGTTTACATTGGAATTGCAAACTTTTTCCCAGAGAGTAAAGTACCTGCAAAACTGTCAGTTTTGGTCTATTTGCTCATTTCCCATTGAGTTTACATTGGAATTGCAAAGCTTTTTCCCAGAGAGTAAAGTACCTGCAAAACTGTCAGTTTTGGTCTATTTGATCATTTCCCATTGAGTTTACATTGGAATTGCAAACTTTTTCCCAGAGAGTAAAGTACCTGCAAAACTGTCAGTTTTGGTCTATTTGATCATTTCCCATTGAGTTTACATTGGAATTGCAAACTTTTTCCCAGAGAGTAAAGTACCTGCAAAACTGTCAGTTTTGGTCTATTTGATCATTTCCCATTGAGTTTACATTGGAATTGCAAACTTTTTCCCAGAGAGTAAAGTACCTGCAAAACTGTCAGTTTTGGTCTATTTGATCATTTCCCATTGAGTTTACATTGGAATTGCAAACTTTTTCCCAGAGAGTAAAGTACCTGCAAAACTGTCAGTTTTGGTCTATTTGATCATTTCCCATTGAGTTTACATTGGAATTGCAAACTTTTTCCCAGAAAGTACCTGCAAAACTGTCAGTTTTGGTCTATTTGATCATTTCCCATTGAGCTTACATTGGAATTGCAAACTTTTTCCCAGAGAGTAAAGTACCTGCAAAACTGTCAGTTTTGGTCTATTTGATCATTTCCCATTGAGTTTACATTGGAATTGCAAACTTTTTCCCAGAGAGTAAAGTACCTGCAAAACTGTCAGTTTTGGTCTATTTGATCATTTCCCATTGAGTTTACATTGGAATTGCAAACTTTTTCCCAGAGAGTAAAGTACCTGCAAAACTGTCAGTTTTGGTCTATTTGATCATTTCCCATTGAGTTTACATTGGAATTGCAAACTTTTTCCCAGAGAGTAAAGTACCTGCAAAACTGTCAGTTTTGGTCTATTTGATCATTTCCCATTGAGTTTACATTGGAATTGCAAACTTTTTCCCAGAGAGTAAAGTACCTGCAAAACTGTCAGTTTTGGTCTATTTGATCATTTCCCATTGAGTTTACATTGGAATTGCAAACTTTTTCCCAGAGAGTAAAGTACCTGCAAAACTGTCAGTTTTGGTCTATTTGATCATTTCCCATTGAGTTTACATTGGAATTGCAAACTTTTTCCCAGAGAGTAAAGTACCTGCAAAACTGTCAGTTTTGTCTATTTGATCATTTCCCATTGAGTTTACATTGGAATTGCAAACTTTTTCCCAGAGAGTAAAGTACCTGCAAAACTGTCAGTTTTGGTCTATTTGATCATTTCCCATTGAGTTTACATTGGAATTGCAAACTTTTTCCCAGAGAGTAAAGTACCTGCAAAACTGTCAGTTTTGGTCTATTTGATCATTTCCCATTGAGTTTACATTGGAATTGCAAACTTTTTCCCAGAGAGTAAAGTACCTGCAAAACTGTCAGTTTTGGTCTATTTGATCATTTCCCATTGAGTTTACATTGGAATTGCAAACTTTTTCCCAGAGAGTAAAGTACCTGCAAAACTGTCAGTTTTGGTCTATTTGATCATTTCCCATTGAGTTTACATTGGAATTGCAAACTTTTTCCCAGAGAGTAAAGTACCTGCAAAACTGTCAGTTTTGGTCTATTTGATCATTTCCCATTGAGTTTACATTGGAATTGCAAACTTTTTCCCAGAGAGTAAAGTACCTGCAAAACTGTCAGTTTTGGTCTATTTGATCATTTCCCATTGAGTTTACATTGGAATTGCAAACTTTTTCCCAGAGAGTAAAGTACCTGCAAAACTGTCAGTTTTGGTCTATTTGATCATTTCCCATTGAGTTTACATTGGAATTGCAAACTTTTTCCCAGAGAGTAAAGTACCTGCAAAACTGTCAGTTTTGGTCTATTTGATCATTTCCCATTGAGTTTACATTGGAATTGCAAACTTTTTCCCAGAGAGTAAAGTACCTGCAAAACTGTCAGTTTTTGGTCTATTTGATCATTTCCCATTGAGTTTACATTGGAATTGCAAACTTTTTCCCAGAGAGTAAAGTACCTGCAAAACTGTCAGTTTTGGTCTATTTGATCATTTCCCATTGAGTTTACATTGGAATTGCAAACTTTTTCCCAGAGAGTAAAGTACCTGCAAAACTGTCAGTTTTGGTCTATTTGATCATTTCCCATTGAGTTTACATTGGAATTGCAAACTTTTTCCCAGAGAGTAAAGTACCTGCAAAACTGTCAGTTTTGGTCTATTTGATCATTTCCCATTGAGTTTACATTGATATTGCAAACTTTTTCCCAGAGAGTAAAGTACCTGCAGAACTGTCAGTTTTGGTCTATTTGATCATTTCCCATTGAGTTTACATTGGAATTGCAAACTTTTTCCCAGAGAGTAAAGTACCTGCAAAACTGTCAGTTTTGGTCTATTTGATCATTTCCCATTGAGTTTACATTGGAATTGCAAACTTTTTCCCAGAGAGTAAAGTACCTGCAAAACTGTCAGTTTTGGTCTATTTGATCATTTCCCATTGAGTTTACATTGGAATTGCAAACTTTTTCCCAGAGAGTAAAGTACCTGCAAAACTGTCAGTTTTGGTCTATTTGATCATTTCCATTTGAGTTTACATTGGAATTGCAAACTTTTTCCCAGAGAGTAAAGTACCTGCAAAACTGTCAGTTTTGTCTATTTGATCATTTCCCATTGAGTTTACATTGGAATTGCAAACTTTTTCCCAGAAAGTACCTGCAAAAATGTCAGTTTTCGCCTATTTGATCATTTCCCATTGAGTTTACATTGGAATTGCAAACTTTTTCCCAGAGAGTAAAGTACCTGCAAAACTGTCAGTTTTGGTCTATTTGATCATTTCCCATTGAGTTTACATTGGAATTGCAAACTTTTTCCCAGAGAGTAAAGTACCTGCAAAACTGTCAGTTTTGGTCTATTTGATCATTTTCCATTGAGCTTACATTGGAATTGCAAACTTTTTCCCAGAGAGTAAAGTACCTGCAAAACTGTCAGTTTTTGTCTATTTGATCATTTCCCATTGAGTTTACATTGGAATTGCAAACTTTTTCCCAGAGAGTAAAGTACCTGCAAAACTGTCAGTTTTGGTCTATTTGATCATTTCCCATTGAGCTTACATTGGAATTGCAAACTTTTTCCAGAGAGTAAAGTACCTGCAAAACTGTCAGTTTTGGTCTATTTGATCATTTCCCATTGAGTTTACATTGGAATTGCAAACTTTTTCCCAGAGAGTAAAGTACCTGCAAAACTGTCAGTTTTTGTCTATTTGATCATTTCCCATTGAGTTTACAGTGGAATTGCAAACTTTTTCCCAGAGAGTAAAGTACCTGCAAAACTGTCAGTTTTGGTCTATTTGATCATTTCCCATTGAGTTTACATTGGAATTGCAAACTTTTTCCCAGAGAGTAAAGTACCTGCAAAACTGTCAGTTTTGGTCTATTTGATCATTTCCCATTGAGTTTACATTGGAATTGCAAACTTTTTCCCAGAGAGTAAAGTACCTGCAAAACTGTCAGTTTTGGTCTATTTGATCATTTCCCATTGAGTTTACATTGGAATTGCAAACTTTTTCCCAGAGAGTAAAGTACCTGCAAAACTGTCAGTTTTGGTCTATTTGATCATTTCCCATTGAGTTTACATTGGAATTGCAAACTTTTTCCCAGAGAGTAAAGTACCTGCAAAACTGTCAGTTTTGGTCTATTTGATCATTTCCCATTGAGTTTACATTGGAATTGCAAACTTTTTCCCAGAGAGTAAAGTACCTGCAAAACTGTCAGTTTTGGTCTATTTGATCATTTCCCATTGAGTTTACATTGATATTGCAAACTTTTTCCCAGAGAGTAAAGTACCTGCAGAACTGTCAGTTTTGGTCTATTTGATCATTTCCCATTGAGTTTACATTGGAATTGCAAACTTTTTCCCAGTGAGTAAAGTACCTGCAAAACTGTCAGTTTTGGTCTATTTGATCATTTCCCATTGAGTTTACATTGGAATTGCAAACTTTTTCCAGAGAGTAAAGTACCTGCAAAACTGTCAGTTTTGGTCTATTTGATCATTTCCCATTGAGTTTACATTGGAATTGCAAACTTTTTCCCAGAGAGTAAAGTACCTGCAAAACTGCCAGTTTTGGTCTATTTGATCATTTCCCATTGAGTTTACATTGGAATTGCAAACTTTTTCCCAGAGAGTAAAGTACCTGCAAAACTGTCAGTTTTTGTCTATTTGATCATTTCCCATTGAGTTTACATTGGAATTGCAAACTTTTTCCCAGAAAGTACCTGCAAAAATGTCAGTTTTCGCCTATTTGATCATTTCCCATTAAGTTTACATTGGAATTGCAAACTTTTTCCCAGACAGCAAAGTACCTGCAAAACTGTCAGTTTTGGTCTATTTGATCATTTCCCATTGAGTTTACATTGGAATTGCAACCTTTTTCCCAGAGAGTAAAGTACCTGCAAAAATGTCAGTTTTGGTCTATTTGATCATTTCCCATTGAGTTTACATTGGAATTGCAAACTTTTTCCCAGAGAGTAAAGTACCTGCAAAACTGTCAGTTTTGGTCTATTTGATCATTTCCCATTGAGTTTACATTGGAATTGCAAACTTTTTCCCAGAGAGTAAAGTACCTGCAAAACTGTCAGTTTTGGTCTATTTGATCATTTCCCATTGAGTTTACATTGGAATTGCAAACTTTTTCCCAGAGAGTAAAGTACCTGCAAAACTGTCAGTTTTGGTCTATTTGATCATTTCCCATTGAGTTTACATTGGAATTGCAAACTTTTTCCCAGAGAGTAAAGTACCTGCAAAACTGTCAGTTTTGGTCTATTTGATCATTTCCATTGAGTTTACATTGGAATTGCAAACTTTTTCCCAGAGAGTAAAGTACCTGCAAAACTGTCAGTTTTGGTCTATTTGATCATTTCCCATTGAGTTTACATTGGAATTGCAAACTTTTTCCCAGAGAGTAAAGTACCTGCAAAACTGTCAGTTTTGGTCTATTTGATCATTTCCCATTGAGTTTACATTGATATTGCAAACTTTTTCCCAGAGAGTAAAGTACCTGCAGAACTGTCAGTTTTGGTCTATTTGATCATTTCCCATTGAGTTTACATTGGAATTGCAAACTTTTTCCCAGTGAGTAAAGTACCTGCAAAACTGTCAGTTTTGGTCTATTTGATCATTTCCCATTGAGTTTACATTGGAATTGCAAACTTTTTCCCAGAGAGTAAAGTACCTGCAAAACTGTCAGTTTTGGTCTATTTGATCATTTCCCATTGAGTTTACATTGGAATTGCAAACTTTTTCCAGAGAGTAAAGTACCTGCAAAACTGTCAGTTTTGGTCTATTTGATCATTTCCATTTGAGTTTACATTGGAATTGCAAACTTTTTCCCAGAGAGTAAAGTACCTGCAAAACTGTCAGTTTTTGTCTATTTGATCATTTCCCATTGAGTTTACATTGGAATTGCAAACTTTTTCCCAGAGAGTAAAGTACCTGCAAAACTGTCAGTTTTGGTCTATTTGATCATTTCCCATTGAGTTTACATTGGAATTGCAAACTTTTTCCCAGAGAGTAAAGTACCTGCAAAACTGTCAGTTTTGGTCTATTTGATCATTTCCCATTGAGTTTACATTGGAATTGCAAACTTTTTCCCAGAGAGTAAAGTACCTGCAAAACTGTCAGTTTTGGTCTATTTGATCATTTTCCATTGAGTTTACATTGGAATTGCAAACTTTTTCCCAGAGAGTAAAGTACCTGCAAAACTGTCAGTTTTGGTCTATTTGATCATTTCCATTGAGTTTACATTGGAATTGCAAACTTTTTCCCAGAGAGTAAAGTACCTGGAAAACTGTCAGTTTTGTCTATTTGATCATTTCCCATTGAGTTTACATTGGAATTGCAAACTTTTTCCCAGAAAGTACCTGCAAAAATGTCAGTTTTCGCCTATTTGATCATTTCCCATTAAGTTTACATTGGAATTGCAAACCTTTTCCCAGACAGCAAAGTACCTGCAAAACTGTCAGTTTTGGTCTATTTGATCATTTCCCATTGAGTTTACATTGGAATTGCAACCTTTTCCCCAGAGAGTAAAGTACCTGCAAAAATGTCAGTTTTGCCTATTTGATCATTTCCCATTAAGTTTACATTGGAATTGCAAACTTTTTCCCAGACAGCAAAGTACCTGCAAAAATGTCAATTTTTGCCAATTTGATCATTTCCCATTGAGTTTACATTGGAATTGCAAACTTTTTCCCAGAGTAAAGTACCTGTAAAAATGTCAGTTTTCGCCTATTTGATCATTTCCCATTGAGTTTACATTGGAATTGCAAACTTTTTCCCAGAGAGTAAAGTACCTGCAAAAATGTCAGTTTTCGCCTATTTGATCATTTCCCATTAAGTTTACATTGGAATTGCAAACTTTTTCCCAGACAGCAAAGTACCTGCAAAAACGTCAGTTTTCGCCTATTTGATCATTTCCCATTGAGTTTACATTGGAATTGCAAACTTTTTCCCAGACAGCAAAGTACCTGCAAAAATGTCATTTTTTGCCAATTTGATCATTTCCCATTGAGTTTACATTGGAATTGCAAACTTTTTCCCAGACAGCAAAGTACCTGCAAAAATGTCAGTTTTTGCCTATTTGATCATTTCCCATTGAGTTTACATTGGAATTGCAAACTTTTTCCCAGAGAGTAAAGTACCTGCAAAAATGTCAGTTTTCGCCTATTTGATCATTTCCCATTAAGTTTACATTGGAATTGCAAACTTTTTCCCAGACAGGAAAGTACCTGCAAAAATGTCAGTTTTCTCCTATTTGATCATTTCCCATTGAGTTTACATTGGAATTGCAAACTTTTTCCCAGAGAGTAAAGTTCCTGCAAAAATGTCAGTTTTTGCCTATTTGATCATTTCCCATTAAGTTTACATTGGAATTGCAAACTTTTCCCCAGACAGCAAAGTACCTGCAAAAATGTCAATTTTTGCCAATTTGATCATTTCCCATTGAGTTTACATTGGAATTGCAAACTTTTTCCCAGAGAGTAAAGTACCTGCAAAAATGTCAGTTTTCGCCTATTTGATCATTTCCCATTGAGTTTACATTGGAATTGCAAACTTTTTCCCAGAGAGTAAAGTACTTGCAAAAAGGTCAGTTTTCGCCTATTTGATCATTTCCCATTGAGTTTACATTGGAATTGCAAACTTTTTCCCAGAGAGTAAAGTACCTGCAAAAATGTCAGTTTTTGCCTATTTGATCATTTCCCATTAAGTTTACATTGGAATTGCAAACCTTTTCTCAGACAGCAAAGTACCTGCAAAAATGTCAGTTTTTGCCTATTTGATCATTTCCCATTAAGTTTACATTGGAATTGCAAACTTTTTCCCAGAGAGTAAAGTACCTGCAAAACTGTCAGTTTTGGTCTATTTGATCATTTCCCATTGAGTTTACATTGGAATTGCAAACTTTTTCCCAGAGAGTAAAGTACCTGCAAAACTGTCAGTTTTGGTCTATTTGATCATTTCCCATTGAGTTTACATTGGAATTGCAAACTTTTTCCCAGAGAGTAAAGTACCTGCAAAACTGTCAGTTTTGGTCTATTTGATCATTTCCCATTGAGTTTACATTGGAATTGCAAACTTTTTCCCAGAGAGTAAAGTACCTGCAAAACTGTCAGTTTTGGTCTATTTGATCATTTCCCATTGAGTTTACATTGGAATTGCAAACTTTTTCCCAGAGAGTAAAGTACCTGCAAAACTGTCAGTTTTGGTCTATTTGATCATTTCCCATTGAGTTTACATTGGAATTGCAAACTTTTTCCCAGAGAGTAAAGTACCTGCAAAACTGTCAGTTTTGGTCTATTTGATCATTTCCCATTGAGTTTACATTGGAATTGCAAACTTTTTCCCAGAGAGTAAAGTACCTGCAAAACTGTCAGTTTTGGTCTATTTGATCATTTCCCATTGAGTTTACATTGGAATTGCAAACTTTTTCCCAGAGAGTAAAGTACCTGCAAAACTGTCAGTTTTGGTCTATTTGATCATTTCCCATTGAGTTTACATTGATATTGCAAACTTTTTCCCAGAGAGTAAAGTACCTGCAGAACTGTCAGTTTTGGTCTATTTGATCATTTCCCATTGAGTTTACATTGGAATTGCAAACTTTTTCCCAGTGAGTAAAGTACCTGCAAAACTGTCAGTTTTGGTCTATTTGATCATTTCCCATTGAGTTTACATTGGAATTGCAAACTTTTTCCCAGAGAGTAAAGTACCTGCAAAACTGTCAGTTTTGGTCTATTTGATCATTTCCCATTGAGTTTACATTGGAATTGCAAACTTTTTCCCAGAGAGTAAAGTACCTGCAAAACTGTCAGTTTTGGTCTATTTGATCATTTCCCATTGAGTTTACATTGGAATTGCAAACTTTTTCCCAGAGAGTAAAGTACCTGCAAAACTGTCAGTTTTGGTCTATTTGATCATTTCCCATTGAGTTTACATTGGAATTGCAAACTTTTTCCCAGAGAGTAAAGTACCTGCAAAACTGTCAGTTTTGGTCTATTTGATCATTTCCCATTGAGTTTACATTGGAATTGCAAACTTTTTCCCAGAGAGTAAAGTACCTGCAACTCTGTCAGTTTTGGTCTATTTGATCATTTCCCATTGAGTTTACATTGGAATTGCAAACTTTTTCCCAGAGAGTAAAGTACCTGCAAAACTGTCAGTTTTGGTCTATTTGATCATTTTCCATTGAGCTTACATTGGAATTGCAAACTTTTTCCCAGAGAGTAAAGTACCTGCAAAACTGTCAGTTTTGGTCTATTTGATCATTTCCCATTGAGTTTACATTGGAATTGCAAACTTTTTCCCAGAGAGTAAAGTACCTGCAAAACTGTCAGTTTTTGTCTATTTGATCATTTCCCATTGAGTTTACATTGGAATTGCAAACTTTTCCTAGAAAAGTACCTGCAAAACTGTCAGTTTTGGTCTATTTGATCATTTCCCATTGAGTTTACATTGGAATTGCAAACTTTTTCCCAGAGAGTAAAGTACCTGCAAAACTGTCAGTTTTGGTCGATTTGATCATTTCCCATTGAGTTTACATTGGAATTGCAAACTTTTTTCCCAGAGAGTAAAGTACCTGCAAAACTGTCAGTTTTGGTCTATTTGATCATTTCCCATTGAGTTTACATTGGAATTGCAAACTTTTTCCCAGAGAGTAAAGTACCTGCAAAACTGTCAGTTTTGGTCTATTTGATCATTTCCCATTGAGTTTACATTGGAATTGCAAACTTTTTCCCAGAGAGTAAAGTACCTGCAAAACTGTCAGTTTTGGTCTATTTGATCATTTCCCATTGAGTTTACATTGGAATTGCAAACTTTTTCCCAGAGAGTAAAGTACCTGCAAAACTGTCAGTTTTGGTCTATTTGATCATTTCCCATTGAGTTTACATTGGAATTGCAAACTTTTTCCCAGAGAGTAAAGTACCTGCAAAACTGTCAGTTTTGGTCTATTTGATCATTTCCCATTGAGTTTACATTGGAATTGCAAACTTTTTCCCAGAGAGTAAAGTACCTGCAAAACTGTCAGTTTTTGTCTATTTGATCATTTCCCATTGAGTTTACATTGGAATTGCAAACTTTTTCCCAGAGAGTAAAGTACCTGCAAAACTGTCAGTTTTGATCTATTTGATCATTTCCCATTGAGTTTACATTGGAATTGCAAACTTTTTCCCAGAGAGTAAAGTACCTGCAAAACTGTCAGTTTTGGTCTATTTGATCATTTCCCATTGAGTTTACATTGGAATTGCAAACTTTTTCCCAGAGAGTAAAGTACCTGCAAAACTGTCAGTTTTGGTCTATTTGATCATTTCCCATTGAGTTTACATTGATATTGCAAACTTTTTCCCAGAGAGTAAAGTACCTGCAGAACTGTCAGTTTTGGTCTATTTGATCATTTCCCATTGAGTTTACATTGGAATTGCAAACTTTTTCCCAGTGAGTAAAGTACCTGCAAAACTGTCAGTTTTGGTCTATTTGATCATTTCCCATTGAGTTTACATTGGAATTGCAAACTTTTTCCCAGAGAGTAAAGTACCTGCAAAACTGTCAGTTTTGGTCTATTTGATCATTTCCCATTGAGTTTACATTGGAATTGCAAACTTTTTCCCAGAGAGTAAAGTACCTGCAAAACTGCCAGTTTTGGTCTATTTGATCATTTCCATTGAGTTTACATTGGAATTGCAAACTTTTTCCCAGAGAGTAAAGTACCTGCAAAACTGTCAGTTTTTGTCTATTTGATCATTTCCCATTGAGTTTACATTGGAATTGCAAACTTTTTCCCAGAAAGTACCTGCAAAAATGTCAGTTTTCGCCTATTTGATCATTTCCCATTAAGTTTACATTGGAATTGCAAACTTTTTCCCAGACAGCAAAGTACCTGCAAAACTGTCAATTTTGGTCTATTTGATCATTTCCCATTGAGTTTACATTGGAATTGCAACCTTTTTCCCAGAGAGTAAAGTACCTGCAAAAATGTCAGTTTTTGCCTATTTGATCATTTCCCATTAAGTTTACATTGGAATTGCAAACTTTTTCCCAGACAGCAAAGTACCTGCAAAAATGTCAATTTTTGCCAATTTGATCATTTCCCATTGAGTTTACATTGGAATTGCAAACTTTTTCCCAGAGTAAAGTACCTGTAAAAATGTCAGTTTTCGCCTATTTGATCATTTCCCATTGAGTTTACATTGGAATTGCAAACTTTTTCCCAGAGAGTAAAGTACCTGCAAAAATGTCAGTTTTCGCCTATTTGATCATTTCCCATTAAGTTTACATTGGAATTGCAAACTTTTTCCCAGACAGCAAAGTACCTGCAAAAACGTCAGTTTTCGCCTATTTGATCATTTCCCATTGAGTTTACATTGGAATTGCAAACTTTTTCCCAGACAGCAAAGTACCTGCAAAAATGTCATTTTTTGCCAATTTGATCATTTCCCATTGAGTTTACATTGGAATTGCAAACTTTTTCCCAGACAGCAAAGTACCTGCAAAAATGCCAGTTTTTGCCTATTTGATCATTTCCCATTGAGTTTACATTGGAATTGCAAACTTTTTCCCAGAGAGTAAAGTACCTGCAAAAATGTCAGTTTTCGCCTATTTGATCATTTCCCATTAAGTTTACATTGGAATTGCAAACTTTTTCCCAGACAGGAAAGTACCTGCAAAAATGTCAATTTTCTCCTATTTGATCATTTCCCATTGAGTTTACATTGGAATTGCAAACTTTTTCCCAGAGAGTAAAGTACCTGCAAAAATGTCAGTTTTTGCCTATTTGATCATTTCCCATTAAGTTTACATTGGAATTGCAAACTTTTCCCCAGACAGCAAAGTACCTGCAAAAATGTCAATTTTTGCCAATTTGATCATTTCCCATTAAGTTACATTGGAATTGCAAACCTTTTCTCAGACAGCAAAGTACCTGCAAAAATGTCAGTTTTTGCCTATTTGATCATTTCCCATTAAGTTTACATTGGAATTGCAAACTTTTTCCCAGAGAGTAAAGTACCTGCAAAAATGTCAGTTTCGCCTATTTAATCATTTCCATTAAGTTTACATTGGAATTGCAAACTTTTTCCCAGACAGCAAAGTACCTGCAAAAATGTCAGTTTTCACCTATTTGATCATTTCCCATTGAGTTTACATTGGAATTGCAAACTTTTTCCCAGAGAGTAAAGTACCTGCAAAAATGTCAGTTTTCGTCTATTTGATCATTTCCCATTAAGTTTACATTGGAATTGCAAACTTTTTCCCAGACAGCAAAGTACCTGCAAAAATGTCAGTTTTCGCCTATTTGATCATTTCCCATTAAGTTTACATTGGAATTGCAAACTTTTTCCCAGAGAGTAAAGTACCTGCAAAAATATCAGTTTTTGCCTATTTGATCATTTCCCATTAAGTTTACATTGGAATTGCAAACTTTTTCCCAGACAGCAAAGTACCTGCAAAAATGTCAGTTTTCGCCTATTTGATCATTTCCCATTAAGTTTACATTGGAATTGCAAACTTTTTCCCAGAGAGTAAAGTACCTGCAAAAATGTCAGTTTTCGCCTATTTGATCATTTCCCATTGAGTTTACATTGGAATTGCAAACTTTTTCCCAGACAGCAAAGTACCTGCAAAAATGTCAGTTTTTGCCTATTTGATCATTTCCCATTGAGTTTACATTGGAATTGCAAACTTTTTCCCAGAGAGTAAAGTACCTGCAAAAATGTCAGTTTTTGCCTATTTGATCATTTCCCATTGAGTTTACATTGGAATTGCAAACTTTTTCCCAGAGAGTAAAGTACCTGCAAAAATGTCAGTTTTCGACTATTTGATCATTTCCCATTAAGTTTACATTGGAAATGCAAACTTTTTCCCAGACAGCAAAGTACCTGCAAAAATGTCAGTTTTTTCCTATTTGATCATTTCCCATTGAGTTTACATTGGAATTGCAAACTTTTTCCCAGACAGCAAAGTACCTGCAAAAATGTTAGTTTTCGCCTATTTGATCATTTCCCATTGAGTTTACATTGGAATTGAAAACTTTTTCCCAGAGAGCAAAGTACCTGCAAAAATGTCAGTTTTTGCCAAATTGATCATTTCCCATTGAGTTTACATTGGAATTGCAAACTTTTTCCCAGACAGCAAAGTACCTGAAAAAATGTCAGTTTTCGCCTATTTGATCATTTCCCATTAAGTTTACATTGGAATTGCAAACTTTTTCCCAGAGAGTAAAGTACCTGCAAAAATATCAGTTTTTGCCTATTTGATCATTTCCCATTAAGTTTACATTGGAATTGCAAACTTTTTCCCAGACAGCAAAGTACCTGCAAAAATGTCAGTTTTCGCCTATTTGATCATTTCCCATTAAGTTTACATTGGAATTGCAAACTTTTTCCCAGAGAGTAAAGTACCTGCAAAAATGTCAGTTTTCGCCTATTTGATCATTTCCCATTGAGTTTACATTGGAATTGCAAACTTTTTCCCAGAGAGTAAAGTACCTGCAAAAATGTCAGTTTTTGCCTATTTGATCATTTCCCATTGAGTTTACATTGGAATTGCAAACTTATTCCCAGAGAGTAAAGTACCTGCAAAAATGTCAGTTTTCGACTATTTGATCATTTCCCATTAAGTTTACATTGGAATTGCAAACTTTTTCCAAGAGAGTAAAGTACCTTCAAAAATGTCAGTTTTCGCCTATTTGATCATTTCCCATTAAGTTTACATTGGAAATGCAAACTTTTTCCCAGACAGCAAAGTACCTGCAAAAATGTCAGTTTTTTCCTATTTGATCATTTCCCATTGAGTTTACATTGGAATTGCAAACTTTTCCCAGACAGCAAAGTACCTGCAAAAATGTTAGTTTTCGCCTATTTCATCATTTCCATTGAGTTTACATTGGAATTGAAAACTTTTTCCCAGAGAGCAAAGTACCTGCAAAAATGTCAGTTTTTGCCAAATTGATCATTTCCCATTGAGTTTACATTGGAATTGCAAACTTTTTCCAGAGAGTAAAGTACCTGCAAAACTGTCAGTTTTGGTCTATTTGATCATTTCCCATTGAGTTTACATTGGAATTGCAAACTTTTTCCCAGAGAGTAAAGTACCTGCAAAACTGTCAGTTTTTGTCTATTTGATCATTTCCCATTGAGTTTACATTGGAATTGCAAACTTTTTCCCAGAGAGTAAAGTACCTGCAAAACTGTCAGTTTTTGTCTATTTGATCATTTCCCATTGAGTTTACATTGGAATTGCAAACTTTTTCCCAGAGAGTAAAGTACCTGCAAAACTGTCAGTTTTGGTCTATTTGATCATTTCCCATTGAGTTTACATTGGAATTGCAAACTTTTTCCCAGAGAGTAAAGTACCTGCAAAACTGTCAGTTTTACCTGGAAAAATGTCAGTTTTCGCCTATTTGATCATTTCCCATTAAGTTTACATTGGAATTGCAAACTTTTTCCCAGACAGCAAAGTACCTGCAAAAATGTCAGTTTTCGCCTATTTGATCATTTCCCATTAAGTTTACGTTGGAATTGCAAACTTTTTCCCAGAGAGTAAAGTACCTGCAAAAATGTCAGTTTTCGCCTATTTGATCATTTCCCATTAAGTTTACATTGGAATTGCAAACTTTTCCCCAGACAGCAAAGTACCTGCAAAAATGTCAATTTTTGCCAATTTGATCATTTCCCATTGAGTTTACATTGGAATTGCAAACTTTTTCCCAGACAGCAAAGTACCTGCAAAAATGTCAGTTTTCGCCTATTTGATCATTTCCCATTGAGTTTACATAGGAATTGCAAACTTTTTCCCAGAGAGTAAAGTACCTTCAAAAATGTCAGTTTTCGCCTATTTGATCATTTCCCATTGAGTTTACATTGGAATTGCAAACTTTTTCCCAGAGAGCAAAGTACCTGCAAAAATGTCAAGTTTTTGCCTATTTGATCATTTCCCATTGAGTTTATATTGGAATTGCAAACTTTTTCCCAGAGAGTAAAGTACCTGCAAAAATGTCAGTTTTTGCCTATTTGATCATTTCCCATTGAGTTTACATTGGAATTGCAAACTTTTTCCCAGAGAGTAAAGTACCTGCAAAAATGTCAGTTTTCGACTATTTGATCATTTCCCATTAAGTTACATTGAATTGCAAACTTTTTCCAAGAGAGTAAAGTACCTTCAATAATGTCAGTTTTCGCCTATTTGATCATTTCCCATTAAGTTTACATTGGAATTGCAAACTTTTTCCCAGACAGCAAAGTACTGCAAAAATGTCAGGTTTTGCCTATTTGATCATTTCCCATTGAGTTTACATTGGAATTGCAAACTTTTTCCCAGACAGCAAAGTACCTGCAAAATGTTAGTTTTCGCCTATTTGATCATTTCCCATTGAGTTTACATTGGAATTGAAAACTTTTTCCCAGAGAGCAAGTACCTGCAAAATGTCAGTTTTTGCCAAATTGATCATTTCCCATTGAGTTTACATTGGAATTGCAAACTTTTTCCCAGAGAGTAAAGTACCTGCAAAACTGTCAGTTTTCGTCTATTTGATCATTTCCCATTGAGTTTACATTGGAATTGCAAACTTTTCCCAGAGAGTAAAGTACCTGCAAAACTGTCAGTTTTTGTCTATTTGATCATTTCCCATTGAGTTTACATTGGAATTGCAAACTTTTTCCCAGAGAGTAAAGTACCTGCAAAACTGTCAGTTTTTGTCTATTTGATCATTTCCCATTGAGTTTACACTGGAATTACAAACTTTTTCCCAGAGAGTAAAGTACCTGCAAAACTGTCAGTTTGGTCTATTTGATCATTTCCCATTGAGTTTACATTGGAATTGCAAACTTTTTCCCAGAGAGTAAAGTACCTGCAAAACTGTCAGTTTGGTCTATTTGATCATTTCCATTGAGTTTACATTGGAATTGCAAACTTTTTCCAGAGAGTAAAGTACCTGCAAAACTGTCAGTTTTACCTGCAAAAATGTCAGTTTTCGCCTATTTGATCATTTCCCATTAAGTTTACATTGGAATTGCAAACTTTTTCCCAGAGAGTAAAGTACCTGCAAAAATGTCAGTTTTTGCCTATTTGATCATTTCCCATTAAGTTTACATTGGAATTGCAAACTTTTTTCCAGACAGCAAAGTACCTGCAAAAATGTCAGTTTTCGCCTATTTGATCATTTCCCATTAAGTTTACGTTGGAATTGCAAACTTTTTCCCAGAGAGTAAAGTACCTGTAAAAATGTCAGTTTCTCGCCTATTTGATCATTTCCCATTAAGTTTACATTGGAATTGCAAACCTTTTCCCAGACAGCAAAGTACCTGCAAAAATGTCAGTTTTTGCCTATTTGATCATTTCCCATTGAGTTTACATTGGAATTGCAAACTTTTTCCAGAGAGTAAAGTACCTGCAAAAATGTCAGTTTTCGCCTATTTGATCATTTCCCATTAAGTTTACATTGGAATTGCAAACTTTTTCCCAGACAGCAAAGTACCTGCAAAACTGTCAGTTTTGGTCTATTTGATCATTTCCCATTGAGTTTACATTGGAATTGCAAACTTTTTCCCAGAGAGTAAAGTACCTGCAAAAATGTCAGTTTTTGCCTATTTGATCATTTCCCATTAAGTTTACATTGGAATTGCAAACTTTTTCCCAGACAGCAAAGTACCTGCAAAAATGTCAATTTTTGCAATTTGATCATTTCCCATTGAGTTTACATTGGAATTGCAAACTTTTTCCCAGAGTAAAGTACCTGCAAAAATGTCAGTTTTTGCCTATTTGATCATTTCCCATTAAGTTTACATTGGAATTGCAAACCTTTTCCCAGACAGCAAAGTACCTGCAAAAATGTCAGTTTTTGCCTATTTGATCATTTCCATTGAGTTTACATTGGAATTGCAAACTTTTTCCAGAGAGTAAAGTACCTGCAAAAATGTCAGTTTTCGCCTATTTGATCATTTCCATTAAGTTTACATTGGAATTGCAAACTTTTTCCCAGACAGCAAAGTACCTGCAAAACTGTCAGTTTTGGTCTATTGATCATTTCCATTGAGTTTACATTGGAATTGCAACTTTTTCCCAGAGAGTAAAGTACCTGCAAAAATGTCAGTTTTTGCCTATTTGATCATTTCCCATTAAGTTTACATTGGAATTGCAAACTTTTTCCCAGACAGCAAAGTACCTGCAAAAATGTCAATTTTTGCCAATTTGATCATTTCCCATTGAGTTTACATTGGAATTGCAAACTTTTTCCCAGAGTAAAGTACCTGTAAAAATGTCAGTTTTCGCCTATTTGATCATTTCCCATTAAGTTTACATTGGAATTGCAAACCTTTTCCCAGACAGCAAAGTACCTGCAAAAATGTCAGTTTTTGCCTATTTGATCATTTCCCATTGAATTTACATTGGAATTGCAAACTTTTTCCCAGAGAGTAAAGTACCTGCAAAAAATGTCAGTTTTCGCCTATTTGATCATTTCCCATTAAGTTTACATTGGAATTGCAAACTTTTTCCCAGACAGCAAAGTACCTGCAAAACTGTCAGTTTTGGTCTATTTGATCATTTCCCATTGAGTTTACATTGGAATTGCAAACTTTTTCCCAGAGAGTAAAGTACCTGCAAAAATGTCAGTTTTTGCCTATTTGATCATTTCCCATTAAGTTTACGTTGGAATTGCAAACTTTTTCCCAGAGAGTAAAGTACCTGTAAAAATGTCAGTTTTCGCCTATTTGATCATTTCCCATTAAGTTTACATTGGAATTGCAAACCTTTTCCCAGACAGCAAAGTACCTGCAAAAATGTCAGTTTTTGCCTATTTGATCATTTCCCATTGAGTTTACATTGGAATTGCAAACTTTTTCCCAGAGAGTAAAGTACCTGCAAAAATGTCAGTTTTCGCCTATTTGATCATTTCCCATTAAGTTTACATTGGAATTGCAAACCTTTTCCCAGACAGCAAAGTACCTGCAAAAATGTCAGTTTTTGCCTATTTGATCATTTCCCATTGAGTTTACATTGGAATTGCAAACTTTTTCCCAGAGAGTAAAGTACCTGCAAAAATGTCAGTTTTCGCCTATTTGATCATTTCCCATTAAGTTTACATTGGAATTGCAAACTTTTTCCCAGACAGCAAAGTACCTGCAAAACTGTCAGTTTTGGTCTATTTGATCATTTCCCATTGAGTTTACATTGGAATTGCAAACTTTTTCCCAGAGAGTAAAGTACCTGCAAAAATGTCAGTTTTTGCCTATTTGATCATTTCCCATTAAGTTTACATTGGAATTGCAAACTTTTTCCCAGACAGCAAAGTACCTGCAAAAATGTCAATTTTTGCCAATTTGATCATTTCCCATTGAGTTTACATTGGAATTGCAAACTTTTTCCCAGAGTAAAGTACCTGCAAAAATGTCCAGTTTTTGCCTATTTGATCATTTCCCATTAAGTTACATTGGAATTGCAAACCTTTTCCCAGACAGCAAAGTACCTGCAAAAATGTCAGTTTTTGCCTATTTGATCATTTCCCATTGAGTTTACATTGGAATTGCAAACTTTTTCCCAGAGAGTAAAGTACCTGCAAAAATGTCAGTTTTCGCCTATTTGATCATTTCCCATTAAGTTTACATTGGAATTGCAAACTTTTTCCCAGACAGCAAGTACCTGCAAAACTGTCAGTTTTGGTCTATTTGATCATTTCCCATTGAGTTTACATTGGAATTGCAAACTTTTTCCCAGAGAGTAAAGTACCTGCAAAAATGTCAGTTTTTGCCTATTTGATCATTTCCCATTAAGTTTACATTGGAATTGCAAACTTTTTCCCAGACAGCAAAGTACCTGCAAAAATGTCAATTTTTGCCAATTTGATCATTTCCCATTGAGTTTACATTGGAATTGCAAACTTTTTCCCAGAGTAAAGTACCTGTAAAAATGTCAGTTTTCGCCTATTTGATCATTTCCCATTAAGTTTACATTGGAATTGCAAACCTTTTCCCAGACAGCAAAGTACCTGCAAAAATGTCAGTTTTTGCCTATTTGATCATTTCCCATTGAATTTACATTGGAATTGCAAACTTTTTCCAGAGAGTAAAGTACCTGCAAAAATGTCAGTTTTCGCCTATTTGATCATTTCCCATTAAGTTTACATTGGAATTGCAAACTTTTCCCAGACAGCAAAGTACCTGCAAAACTGTCAGTTTTGGTCTATTTGATCATTTCCCATTGAGTTTACATTGGAATTGCAAACTTTTTCCCAGAGAGTAAAGTACCTGCAAAAATGTCAGTTTTTGCCTATTTGATCATTTCCCATTAAGTTTACGTTGGAATTGCAAACTTTTTCCCAGAGAGTAAAGTACCTGTAAAAATGTCAGTTTTCGCCTATTTGATCATTTCCCATTAAGTTTACATTGGAATTGCAAACCTTTTCCCAGACAGCAAAGTACCTGCAAAAATGTCAGTTTTTGCCTATTTGATCATTTCCCATTGAGTTTACATTGGAATTGCAAACTTTTTCCCAGAGAGTAAAGTACCTGCAAAAATGTCAGTTTTCGCCTATTTGATCATTTCCCATTAAGTTTACATTGGAATTGCAAACTTTTTCCCAGACAGCAAAGTACCTGCAAAACTGTCAGTTTTGGTCTATTTGATCATTTCCCATTGAGTTTACATTGGAATTGCAAACTTTTTCCCAGAGAGTAAAGTACCTGCAAAAATGTCAGTTTTTGCCTATTTTGATCATTTCCCATTAAGTTTACATTGGAATTGCAAACTTTTTCCCAGACAGCAAAGTACCTGCAAAAATGTCAATTTTTGCCAATTTGATCATTTCCCATTGAGTTTACATTGGAATTGCAAACTTTTTCCCAGAGTAAAGTACCTGTAAAAATGTCAGTTTTCGCCTATTTGATCATTTCCCATTAAGTTTACATTGGAATTGCAAACCTTTTCCCAGACAGCAAAGTACCTGCAAAAATGTCAGTTTTTGCCTATTTGATCATTTCCCATTGAATTTACATTGGAATTGCAAACTTTTTCCCAGAGAGTAAAGTACCTGCAAAAATGTCAGTTTTCGCCTATTTGATCATTTCCCATTAAGTTTACATTGGAATTGCAAACTTTTTCCCAGACAGCAAAGTACCTGCAAAACTGTCAGTTTTGGTCTATTTGATCATTTCCCATTGAGTTTACATTGGAATTGCAAACTTTTTCCCAGAGAGTAAAGTACCTGCAAAAATGTCAGTTTTTGCCTATTTGATCATTTCCCATTAAGTTTACATTGGAATTGCAAACTTTTTCCCAGACAGCAAAGTACCTGCAAAAATGTCAATTTTTGCCAATTTGATCATTTCCCATTGAGTTTACATTGGAATTGCAAACTTTTTCCCAGAGTAAAGTACCTGTAAAAATGTCAGTTTTCGCCTATTTGATCATTTCCCATTGAGTTTACATTGGAATTGCAAACTTTTCCCCAGAGAGTAAAGTACCTGCAAAAATGTCAGTTTTCGCCTATTTGATCATTTCCCATTAAGTTTACATTGGAATTGCAAACTTTTTCCCAGACAGCAAAGTACCTGCAAAACTGTCAGTTTTCGCCTATTTGATCATTTCCCATTAAGTTTACATTGGAATTGCAAACTTTTTCCCAGACAGCAAAGTACCTGCAAAAATGTCAATTTTTGCCAATTTGATCATTTCCCATTGAGTTTACATTGGAATTGCAAACTTTTTCCCAGAGAGTAAAGTACCTGCAAAAATGTCAGTTTTCGCCTATTTGATCATTTCCCATTAAGTTTACATTGGAATTGCAAACTTTTTCCCAGACAGCAAAGTACCTGCAAAACTGTCAGTTTTCGCCTATTTGATCATTTCCCATTAAGTTTACATTGGAATTGCAAACTTTTTCCCAGACAGCAAAGTACCTGCAAAAATGTCAATTTTTGCCAATTTGATCATTTCCCATTGAGTTTACATTGGAATTGCAAACTTTTTCCCAGAGTAAAGTACCTGTAAAAATGTCAGTTTTCGCCTATTTGATCATTTCCCATTAAGTTTACATTGGAATTGCAAACCTTTTCCCAGACAGCAAAGTACCTGCAAAAATGTCAGTTTTTGCCTATTTGATCATTTCCCATTAAGTTTACATTGGAATTGCAAACTTTTTCCCAGACAGCAAAGTACCTGCAAAAATGTCAGTTTTTGCCTATTTGATCATTTCCCATTAAGTTTACGTTGGAATTGCAAACTTTTTCCCAGAGAGTAAAGTACCTGTAAAAATGTCAGTTTTCGCCTATTTGATCATTTCCCATTAAGTTTACATTGGAATTGCAAACCTTTTCCCAGACAGCAAAGTACCTGCAAAAATGTCAGTTTTTGCCTATTTGATCATTTCCCATTGAGTTTACATTGGAATTGCAAACTTTTTCCCAGAGAGTAAAGTACCTGCAAAAATGTCAGTTTTCGCCTATTTGATCATTTCCCATTAAGTTTACATTGGAATTGCAAACCTTTTCCCAGACAGCAAAGTACCTGCAAAAATGTCAGTTTTTGCCTATTTGATCATTTCCCATTGAGTTTACATTGGAATTGCAAACTTTTTCCCAGAGAGTAAAGTACCTGCAAAAATGTCAGTTTTCGCCTATTTGATCATTTCCCATTAAGTTTACATTGGAATTGCAAACTTTTTCCCAGACAGCAAAGTACCTGCAAAACTGTCAGTTTTGGTCTATTTGATCATTTCCCATTGAGTTTACATTGGAATTGCAAACTTTTTCCCAGAGAGTAAAGTACCTGCAAAAATGTCAGTTTTTGCCTATTTGATCATTTCCCATTAAGTTTACATTGGAATTGCAAACTTTTTCCCAGACAGCAAAGTACCTGCAAAAATGTCAATTTTTGCCAATTTGATCATTTCCCATTGAGTTTACATTGGAATTGCAAACTTTTTCCCAGAGTAAAGTACCTGCAAAAATGTCAGTTTTTGCCTATTTGATCATTTCCCATTAAGTTTACATTGGAATTGCAAACCTTTTCCCAGACAGCAAAGTACCTGCAAAAATGTCAGTTTTTGCCTATTTGATCATTTCCCATTGAGTTTACATTGGAATTGCAAACTTTTTCCCAGAGAGTAAAGTACCTGCAAAAATGTCAGTTTTCGCCTATTTGATCATTTCCCATTAAGTTTACATTGGAATTGCAAACTTTTTCCCAGACAGCAAAGTACCTGCAAAACTGTCAGTTTTGGTCTATTTGATCATTTCCCATTGAGTTTACATTGGAATTGCAAACTTTTTCCCAGAGAGTAAAGTACCTGCAAAAATGTCAGTTTTTGCCTATTTGATCATTTCCCATTAAGTTTACATTGGAATTGCAAACTTTTTCCCAGACAGCAAAGTACCTGCAAAAATGTCAATTTTTGCCAATTTGATCATTTCCCATTGAGTTTACATTGGAATTGCAAACTTTTTCCCAGAGTAAAGTACCTGTAAAAATGTCAGTTTTCGCCTATTTGATCATTTCCCATTAAGTTTACATTGGAATTGCAAACCTTTTCCCAGACAGCAAAGTACCTGCAAAAATGTCAGTTTTTGCCTATTTGATCATTTCCCATTGAATTTACATTGGAATTGCAAACTTTTTCCCAGAGAGTAAAGTACCTGCAAAAATGTCAGTTTTCGCCTATTTGATCATTTCCCATTAAGTTTACATTGGAATTGCAAACTTTTTCCCAGACAGCAAAGTACCTGCAAAACTGTCAGTTTTGGTCTATTTGATCATTTCCCATTGAGTTTACATTGGAATTGCAAACTTTTTCCCAGAGAGTAAAGTACCTGCAAAAATGTCAGTTTTTGCCTATTTGATCATTTCCCATTAAGTTTACGTTGGAATTGCAAACTTTTTCCCAGAGAGTAAAGTACCTGTAAAAATGTCAGTTTTCGCCTATTTGATCATTTCCCATTAAGTTTACATTGGAATTGCAAACCTTTTCCCAGACAGCAAAGTACCTGCAAAAATGTCAGTTTTTGCCTATTTGATCATTTCCCATTGAGTTTACATTGGAATTGCAAACTTTTTCCCAGAGAGTAAAGTACCTGCAAAAATGTCAGTTTTCGCCTATTTGATCATTTCCCATTAAGTTTACATTGGAATTGCAAACTTTTTCCCAGACAGCAAAGTACCTGCAAAACTGTCAGTTTTGGTCTATTTGATCATTTCCCATTGAGTTTACATTGGAATTGCAAACTTTTTCCCAGAGAGTAAAGTACCTGCAAAAATGTCAGTTTTTGCCTATTTGATCATTTCCCATTAAGTTTACATTGGAATTGCAAACTTTTTCCCAGACAGCAAAGTACCTGCAAAAATGTCAATTTTTGCCAATTTGATCATTTCCCATTGAGTTTACATTGGAATTGCAAACTTTTTCCCAGAGTAAAGTACCTGTAAAAATGTCAGTTTTCGCCTATTTGATCATTTCCCATTAAGTTTACATTGGAATTGCAAACCTTTTCCCAGACAGCAAAGTACCTGCAAAAATGTCAGTTTTTGCCTATTTGATCATTTCCCATTGAATTTACATTGGAATTGCAAACTTTTTCCCAGAGAGTAAAGTACCTGCAAAAATGTCAGTTTTCGCCTATTTGATCATTTCCCATTAAGTTTACATTGGAATTGCAAACTTTTTCCCAGACAGCAAAGTACCTGCAAAACTGTCAGTTTTGGTCTATTTGATCATTTCCCATTGAGTTTACATTGGAATTGCAAACTTTTTCCCAGAGAGTAAAGTACCTGCAAAAATGTCAGTTTTTGCCTATTTGATCATTTCCCATTAAGTTTACATTGGAATTGCAAACTTTTTCCCAGACAGCAAAGTACCTGCAAAAATGTCAATTTTTGCCAATTTGATCATTTCCCATTGAGTTTACATTGGAATTGCAAACTTTTTCCCAGAGTAAAGTACCTGTAAAAATGTCAGTTTTCGCCTATTTGATCATTTCCCATTGAGTTTACATTGGAATTGCAAACTTTTCCCCAGAGAGTAAAGTACCTGCAAAAATGTCAGTTTTCGCCTATTTGATCATTTCCCATTAAGTTTACATTGGAATTGCAAACTTTTTCCCAGACAGCAAAGTACCTGCAAAACTGTCAGTTTTCGCCTATTTGATCATTTCCCATTAAGTTTACATTGGAATTGCAAACTTTTTCCCAGACAGCAAAGTACCTGCAAAAATGTCAATTTTTGCCAATTTGATCATTTCCCATTGAGTTTACATTGGAATTGCAAACTTTTTCCCAGAGAGTAAAGTACCTGCAAAAATGTCAGTTTTCGCCTATTTGATCATTTCCCATTAAGTTTACATTGGAATTGCAAACTTTTTCCCAGACAGCAAAGTACCTGCAAAACTGTCAGTTTTCGCCTATTTGATCATTTCCCATTAAGTTTACATTGGAATTGCAAACTTTTTCCCAGACAGCAAAGTACCTGCAAAAATGTCAATTTTTGCCAATTTGATCATTTCCCATTGAGTTTACATTGGAATTGCAAACTTTTTCCCAGAGTAAAGTACCTGTAAAAATGTCAGTTTTCGCCTATTTGATCATTTCCCATTAAGTTTACATTGGAATTGCAAACCTTTTCCCAGACAGCAAAGTACCTGCAAAAATGTCAGTTTTTGCCTATTTGATCATTTCCCATTGAATTTACATTGGAATTGCAAACTTTTTCCCAGAGAGTAAAGTACCTGCAAAAATGTCAGTTTTCGCCTATTTGATCATTTCCCATTAAGTTTACATTGGAATTGCAAACTTTTTCCCAGACAGCAAAGTACCTGCAAAACTGTCAGTTTTGGTCTATTTGATCATTTCCCATTGAGTTTACATTGGAATTGCAAACTTTTTCCCAGAGAGTAAAGTACCTGCAAAAATGTCAGTTTTTGCCTATTTGATCATTTCCCATTAAGTTTACATTGGAATTGCAAACTTTTTCCCAGACAGCAAAGTACCTGCAAAAATGTCAATTTTTGCCAATTTGATCATTTCCCATTGAGTTTACATTGGAATTGCAAACTTTTTCCCAGAGTAAAGTACCTGTAAAAATGTCAGTTTTCGCCTATTTGATCATTTCCCATTGAGTTTACATTGGAATTGCAAACTTTTCCCCAGAGAGTAAAGTACCTGCAAAAATGTCAGTTTTCGCCTATTTGATCATTTCCCATTAAGTTTACATTGGAATTGCAAACTTTTTCCCAGACAGCAAAGTACCTGCAAAACTGTCAGTTTTCGCCTATTTGATCATTTCCCATTAAGTTTACATTGGAATTGCAAACTTTTTCCCAGACAGCAAAGTACCTGCAAAAATGTCAATTTTTGCCAATTTGATCATTTCCCATTGAGTTTACATTTATTTATTTATTTATTTATTTAGTGCACTTGTATACCGCTAATATCTCAGCCTGTGCGGCGACTCATTGCGGTTTACAACATATTTAAAAATATAATATTCACTTTAAAAATATAAAATAAAATATAAAAATACATACATATACATACATAGTATTGGGCCACCAATACAGACCGGAACATCTCATAGTTAAAGTCGTAATCCAATTCGTTATCCTTGATTGCTAGTCCATGATCAAAACATCATCACATCGGAATTAGTTGAAAACTTGCTCGAACATCCAAGTTTTCAGTTTTTTCCGAAATGCCATTAGCGAGGTGGCTGATCTTATTTCAGTAGGGAGGGCATTCCAAAGCCGGGGGGCCACCACAGAAAAGGCCCTATCTCTCGTTCCCGCAAGCCGCACTTGTGAAGCAGGCGGGATGGAGAGAAGGGCTTCTCCTGAAGATCTTAGCGTCCTGGTGGGCTGATAGGCCGAGATACGTTCGGATAGTATGTAGGGCCAGAACCGTTTAGGGCTTTAAAGGTCAAAGCCAGCACTTTGAATTGGGCTCGGTAGCTAATCGGTAGCCAGTGGAGCTGGTACAGAAGAGGAGTTGTATGCTCCCTGCGCCCTGCTCCTGTTAATACCATGGCTGCCGCCCGTTGGACTAATTGGAGCTTCCGGGCCGTCTTCAAAGGCAACCCCACGTAGAGAGCGTTGCAGTAGTCAAGGCGGGATGTAACCAGAGCGTGCACTACCGTGGCCAAGTCAGACTTCCCAAGGTACGGTCGCAGTTGGCGCACGAGTCTTAACTGTGCGAATGCTCCCCTGGTCACCGCCGAAACCTGGGGATCCAGGCTCAGCGATGAGTCCAGGATCACACCCAAACTGCGAACCTGTGTCTTCAGGGGGAGTGCGACCCCGTCTAACACAGGCTGTAACCCTATACCCTGTTCGGCCCTGCGACTGACCAGGAGTACCTCTGTCTTGTCTGGATTCAATTTCAATTTGTTCGCCCCCATCCAGACCGTCACAGCGGCCAAGCACCGGTTCAGGACCTCGACAGCCTCCTTAGTAGCGGGTGGGAAGGAGTGACAGAGCTGGACATCATCTGCGTACAGATGACACCTCACCCCGAAACTCCGGATGATCTCGCCCAGCGGCTTCATGTAGATGTTAAACAACATGGGGGACAGTATTGAACCCTGAGGAACCCCACAAAACAAAGGTTGTGGGGTAGAACAGGAGTCCCCCAGTGACACCTTCTGAGACCGACCCTCGAGGAATGACCGGAGCCACTGCAGAGCAGTACCTCCGAGACCCATTCCCGCGAGGCGTCCCAGAAGGATACCGTGGTCGACGGTATCGAAGGCCGCTGAGAGGTCGAGTAGCACCAACAGGGACACACTCCCCCTGTCGAGCTCCCGACGGAGATCATCCACTAAGGCGACCAAGGCTGTCTCGGTACCATGTCCCGGCCTAAAGCCAGACTGTGCCGGGTCTAGATAATCCGTGTCTACCAAGAATGCCTGGAGTTGTGAGGCCACCACACGTTCCATGACTTTGCCCAAAAAGGGAAGATTGGAAACAGGCCGATAGTTTACCAATTGAGTGGGGTCCAGTGATGGTTTCTTCAACAGCGGTTTTATCACAGCTTGCTTTAAGCTGGCTGGAAAAATGCCTTCCCGAAGGGAGGCATTAACCACCACCTTAACCCACTCGGCCAATCCCCCTCTGGCCTCCTTTAGAAGCCAGGATGGGCAGGGGTCTAGGATGCATGTGGTAGCTCTCATTCCTCCAAGCACCTTGTCGACATCCTCGGTTTGAACCAATTGAAATGAATCCATCAAAATCGGGCAAGCAGATGCTCGTGTTACATCCTCAGAGACTGCCGTTAATATGGTGTCCAGTCCAGAGCGGATCAAAGCGACTTTGTCTGTAAAGAACCGAGCAAAAGCTTCACAGCGAGCTGCCGCGTCATCAGGGCACCCATCCTGAATGGTGGGTTTTAAAAGGCCTCTGACAACTCGGAACAGTTCAGCCGGACGGTTCTTTGCAGACGCAATAGTGGCCGCAAAGAAAGTTTTCTTTGCGGCTCTTATTGCCGCGGCATATGACCTTAAAAAGGACACAAACCGTGTTCGGTTTGGCTCGCTCGGATCCGAACGCCACACGCTCTCTAGTTCCCTCTTCTTTCACTTCAACACCGCCAGCTCCTCAGTAAACCAAGGAGCTGGTTTAGTTCGGCTACTTGAGAGGGGACGTTCTGGAGCGATCGTGTCTATTGCCCTGGTCATCTCCCCATTCCAGAGAGCGACCAGGGCATCAACAGGATCACCAACCGAGGTGGCGGGGAAATCCCCAAGAGCCATCAGGAATCCTTCCGGATCCATAAGCCTCCTGGGGCGGACCAATTTAATAGGTCCTCCACCTCTGCGGAGGTTAGGGGGCGCAGTAAGTCTAAAGCTGACCAGGTGGTGGTCGGTCCATGGCAACGGAGAGATGGATAACTCCTCAACACCGCCACCTTCCTCCCATCCCTGGCAGAAAACCAAGTCCAATGTATGTCCAGCACTGTGGGTGGGGCCAGATACTTGTTGGGACAGACCCATGGTCGCCATGGTAGACATGAAGTCCTGAGCCGCTCCCGTTAGGGCAGCCTCGGCGTGGACGTTGAAGTGGACGCACAAGCAGCCGTTGGGACTCCAATGCCAGGTCCGAGACTACCCCCGCTAGCTCAGGTAGGGAGACTGTAGTGCAGCGAGGTGGACGGTACACTAGCAGAATCCCTAATCTGTCCCGGTCACCCACCCTCAGGTGGACGCATTCAAAATTTGTTGACTGCGGGATGGGGGTCCTGGTCAGAGAAATGGAATCTCTATAGACTACTGCAACCCCGCCTCCCCGCCCTCCGGATCTCGGTTGATGCTGCACAGAGAACCCGGGTGGACAAAGCTGGGTCAAGTTTACACCTCCAGCTTCGTCCAGCCAGGTCTCTGTGATGCACGCCAGATCTGCCCGTTCATCCAGGATTAAATTCTGGATGAAAGTTGTTTTACCATTGACAGATCTGGCGTTCAACAGCACCACTTTCAATCCTGAGGGACCGCCATCCTGGTTACACCTACTTACCGTATCAGGAGACTGATTTGGGATTACTAATGTTGTTCCACGTTCCCTAGGCTGAATTAAAGGTCTCCTTTTCCCGTATCTCCCCTTCCCCACCACGACTTCTATGGGGGCTCCTCGGTTAACGGAAGCCTCTCCCTCCTCCATGACGCATTTGATGGTTATAATAATAAACCAAGGATCATTGCGGTTTGCATGCCATGTTACAATTTCAGTTTGCCATAGCTTTGCCTTCCAAGTGGTCTTCGGTCCTGTTAGGCTGTATTCGAGTTCCCTCGTGCTATTCCATTTCTTCTTACCCTTCTTACATTGGAATTGCAAACTTTTTCCCAGAGAGTAAAGTACCTGTAAAAATGTCAGTTTTCGCCTATTTGATCATTTCCCATTGAGTTTACATTGGAATTGCAAACTTTTTCCCAGAGAGTAAAGTACCTGCAAAAATGTCAGTTTTTGCCTATTTGATCATTTCCCATTAAGTTTACATTGGAATTGCAAACTTTTTCCCAGACAGCAAAGTACCTGCAAAAATGTCAGTTTTTGCCTATTTGATCATTTCCCATTGAGTTTACATTGGAATTGCAAACTTTTTCCCAGAGAGTAAAGTACCTGCAAAAATGTCAGTTTTCGTCTATTTGATCATTTCCCATTAAGTTTACATTGGAATTGCAAACTTTTTCCCAGACAGCAAAGTACCTGCAAAAATGTCAGTTTTCGCCTATTTGATCATTTCCCATTAAGTTTACATTGGAATTGCAAACTTTTTCCCAGAGAGTAAAGTACCTGCAAAAATGTCAGTTTTCGCCTATGATCATTTCCCATTGAGTTTACATTGGAATTGCAAACTTTTTCCCAGAGAGCAAAGTACCTGCAAAATGTCAGTTTTTGCCTATTTGATCATTTCCCATTGAGTTTACATTGGAATTGCAAACTTTTTCCCAGAGAGTAAAGTACCTGCAAAAATGTCAGTTTTCGCCTATTAGATTATTTCCCATTAAGTTTACATTGGAATTGCAAACTTTTTCCCAGACAGCAAAGTACCTGCAAAAATGTCAGTTTTCGCCTATTTGATCATTTCCCATTAAGTTTACATTGGAATTGCAAACTTTGTCCCAGAGAGTAAAGTACCTGCAAAAATGTCAGTTTTCGCCTATTTGATCATTTCCCATTGAGTTTACATTGGAATTGCAAACTTTTTCCCAGAGAGTAAAGAACCTGCAAAAATGTCAGTTTTTGCCTATTTGATCATTTCCCATTAAGTTTACATTGGAATTGCAAACTTTTTCCCAGAGAGTAAAGTACCTGCAAAAATGTCAGTTTTCGCCTATTTGATCATTTCCCATTAAGTTTACATTGGAATTGCAAACTTTTTCCCAGACAGCAAAGTACCTGCAAAAATGTCAGTTTTCGCCAATTTGATCATTTCCCGTTGAGTTTACATTGGAATTGCAAACTTTTTCCCAGAGAGTAAAGTACCTGCAAAAATGTCAGTTTTTGCCTATTTGATCATTTCCCATTGAGTTTACATTGGAATTGCAAACCTTTTCCCAGACAGCAAAGTACCTGCAAAAATGTCAGTTTTTGCCTATTTGATCATTTCCCATTGAGTTGGCAAAAATTGACATTTTTGCAGGTACTTTGCTGTCTGGGAAAAAGTTTGCAATTCCAATGTAAACTTAATGGGAAATGATCAAATAGGCAAAAACTGACATTTTTGCAGGTACTTTACTCTCTGGGAAAAAGTTTGCAATTCCAATGTAAACTCAATGGGAAATGATCAAATAGGAGAAAACTGACATTTTTGCAGGTACTTTGCTGTCTGGGAAAACGTTTGCAATTCCAATGTAAACTTAATGGGAAATGATCAAATAGGCGAAAACTGACATTTTTGCAGGTACTTTACTCTCTGGGAAAAAGTTTGCAATTCCAATGTAAACTCAATGGGAAATGATCAAATAGGCGAAAACTGACATTTTTGCAGGTACTTTACTGTCTGGGAAAAAGTTTGCAATTCCAACGTAAACTTAATGGGAAATGATCAAATAGGCGAAAACTGACATTTTTGCAGGTACTTTACTCTCTGGGAAAAAGTTTGCAATTCCAATGTAAACTCAATGGGAAAGGATCAAACAGGCAAAAACTGACATTTTTGCAGGTACTTTACTCTCTGGGAAAAAGTTTGCAATTCCAATGTAAACTCAATGGGAAATGATCAAATGGGCAAAAACTGACATTTTTGCAGGTACTTTGCTCTCTGGGAAAAAGTTTTCAATTCCAATGTAAACTCAATGGGAAATGATCAAATAGGCGAAAACTGACATTTTTGCAGGTACTTTGCTGTCTGGGAAAAAGTTTGCAATTCCAATGTAAACTCAATGGGAAATGATCAAATAGGCAAAAACTGACATTTTTGCAGGTACTTTGCTGTCTGGGAAAAAGTTTGCAATTCCAATGTAAACTTAATGGGAAATGATCAAATAAGCGAAAACTGACATTTTTGCAGGTACTTTACTCTCTTGGAAAAAGTTTGCAATTCCAATGTAAACTTAATGGGAAATGATCAAATAGTCAAAAACTGACATTTTTGCAGGTACTTTACTCTCTGGGAAAAAGTTTGCAATTCCAATGTAAACTCAATGGGAAATGATCAAATAGGCAAAAACTGACATTTTTGCAGGTACTTTGCTCTCTGGGAAAAAGTGTGCAATTCCAATGTAAACTCAATGGGAAATGATCAAATAGGCGAAAACTGACATTTTTGCAGGTACTTTACTCTCTGGGAAAAAGTTTGCAATTCCAATGTAAACTTAATGGGAAATGATCAAATAGGCGAAAACTGACATTTTTGCAGGTACTTTGCTGTCTGGGAAAAAGTTTGCAATTGCAATGTAAACTTAATGGGAAATGATCAAATAGGCAAAAACTGACATTTTTGCAGGTACTTTACTCTCTGGGAAAAAGTTTGCAATTCCAATGTAAACTCAATGGGAAATGATCAAATAGGCGAAAACTGACATTTTTGCAGGTACTTTACTCTCTGGGAAAAAGTTTGCAATTCCAATGTAAACTCAATGGGAAATGATCAAATTGGGAAAAACTGACATTTTTGCAGGTACTTTGCTGTCTGGGAAAAAGTTTGCAATTCCAATGTAAACAATGGGAAATGATCAAATAGGTAAAAACTGACATTTTTGCAGGTACTTTACTCTCTGGGAAAAAGTTTGCAATTCCAATGTAAACTCAATGGGAAATGATCAAATAGGCGAAAACTGACATTTTTGCAGGTACTTTGCTGTCTGGGAAAAAGTTTGCAATTCCAATGTAAACTTAATGGGAAATGATCAAATAGGCGAAAACTGACATTTTTGCAGGTACTTTACTCTCTGGGAAAAAGTTTGCAATTCCAATGTAAACTTAATGGGAAATGATCAAATAGGCAAAAACTGACATTTTTGCAGGTACTTTGCTGTCTGGGAAAAGGTTTGCAATTCCAATGTAAACTTAATGGGAAATGATCAAATAGGCAAAAACTGACATTTTTGCAGGTACTTTACTCTCTGGGAAAAAGTTTGCAATTCCAATGTAAACTCAATGGGAAATGATCAAATTGGCAAAAACTGACATTTTTGCAGGTACTTTGCTGTCTGGGAAAAAGTTTGCAATTCCAATGTAAACTTAATGGGAAATGATCAAATAGGCAAAAACTGACATTTTTGCAGGTACTTTACTCTCTGGGAAAAAGTTTGCAATTCCAATGTAAACTCAATGGGAAATGATCAAATAGGCAAAAACTAACATTTTTGCAGGTACTTTACTCTCTGGGAAAAAGTTTGCAATTCCAATGTAAACTCAATGGGAAATGATCAAATAGGCAAAAGCTGACATTTTTGCAGGTACTTTACTCTCTGGGAAAAAGTTTGCAATTCCAATGTAAACTCAATGGGAAATGATCAAATAGGCGAAAACTGACATTTTTGCAGGTACTTTACTCTCTGGGAAAAAGTTTGCAATTCCAATGTAAACTCAATGGGAAATGATCAAATTGGGAAAAACTGACATTTTTGCAGGTACTTTGCTGTCTGGGAAAAAGTTTGCAATTCCAATGTAAACAATGGGAAATGATCAAATAGGTAAAAACTGACATTTTTGCAGGTACTTTACTCTCTGGGAAAAAGTTTGCAATTCCAATGTAAACTCAATGGGAAATGATCAAATAGGCGAAAACTGACATTTTTGCAGGTACTTTGCTGTCTGGGAAAAAGTTTGCAATTCCAATGTAAACTTAATGGGAAATGATCAAATAGGCGAAAACTGACATTTTTGCAGGTACTTTACTCTCTGGGAAAAAGTTTGCAATTCCAATGTAAACTTAATGGGAAATGATCAAATAGGCAAAAACTGACATTTTTGCAGGTACTTTGCTGTCTGGGAAAAGGTTTGCAATTCCAATGTAAACTTAATGGGAAATGATCAAATAGGCAAAAACTGACATTTTTGCAGGTACTTTACTCTCTGGGAAAAAGTTTGCAATTCCAATGTAAACTCAATGGGAAATGATCAAATTGGCAAAAACTGACATTTTTGCAGGTACTTTGCTGTCTGGGAAAAAGTTTGCAATTCCAATGTAAACTTAATGGGAAATGATCAAATAGGCAAAAACTGACATTTTTGCAGGTACTTTACTCTCTGGGAAAAAGTTTGCAATTCCAATGTAAACTCAATGGGAAATGATCAAATAGGCAAAAACTAACATTTTTGCAGGTACTTTACTCTCTGGGAAAAAGTTTGCAATTCCAATGTAAACTCAATGGGAAATGATCAAATAGGCAAAAGCTGACATTTTTCAGGTACTTTACTCTCTGGGAAAAAGTTTGCAATTCCAATGTAAACTCAATGGGAAATGATCAAATAGGCGAAAACTGACATTTTTGCAGGTACTTTGCTGTCTGGGAAAAGGTTTGCAATTCCAATGTAAACTTAATGGGAAATGATCAAATAGGCAAAAACTGACATTTTTGCAGGTACTTTACTCTCAGGGAAAGAGTTTGCAATTCCAATGTAAACTTAATGGGAAATGATCAAATTGGCAAAAACTCGACATTTTTGCAGGTACTTTGCTCTCTGGGAAAAAGTTTGCAATTCCAATGTAAACTCAATGGGAAATGATCAAATAGGCGAAAACTGACATTTTTGCAGGTACTTTACTCTCTAGGAAAAAGTTTGCAATTCCAATGTAAACTCAATGGGAAATGATCAAATAGGCATAAACTGACATTTTTGCAGGTACTTTACTCTCTGGGAAAAAGTTTGCAATTCCAATGTAAACTTAATGGGAAATGATCAAATAGGCAAAAACTGACATTTTTGCAGGTACTTTGCTCTCTGGGAAAATGTTTGCAATTCCAATGTAAACTCAATGGGAAATGATCAAATAGGCAAAAACTGACATTTTTGCAGGTACTTTACTCTCTGGGAAAAAGTTTGCAATTCCAATGTAAACTTAATGGGAAATGATCAAATAGGCGAAAACTGACATTTTTGCAGGTACTTTGCTGTCTGGGAAAAAGTTTGCAATTCCAATGTAAACTTAATGGGAAATGATCAAATAGGCGAAAACTGACATTTTTGCAGGTACTTTACTCTCTGGGAAAAAGTTTGCAATTCCAATGTAAACTCAATGGGAAATGATCAAATAGGCAAAAACTGACAGTTTTGCAGGTACTTTGCTGTCTGGGAAAAAGTTTGCAATTCCAATGTAAACTTAATGGGAAATGATCAAATAGGCAAAAACTGACATTTTTGCAGGTACTTTACTCTCTGGGAAAAAGTTTGCAATTCCAATGTAAACTCAACGGGAAATGATCAAATAGACCAAAACTGACATTTTTGCAGGTACTTTACTCTCTGGGAAAAAGTTTTCAATTCCAATGTAAACTTAATGGGAAATGATCAAATATACCAAAACTGACAGTTTTGCAGGTACTTTACTCTCTGGGAAAAAGTTTGCAATTCCAATGTAAACTCAATGGGAAATGATCAAATAGACCAAAACTGACAGTTTTGCAGGTACTTTACTCTCTGGGAAAAAGTTTGCAATTCCAATGTAAACTCAATGGGAAATGATCAAATAGACCAAAACTGACATTTTTGCAGGTACTTTGCTGTCTGGGAAAAAGTTTGCAATTCCAATGTAAACTTAATGGGAAATGATCAAATAGGCGAAAACTGACATTTTTGCAGGTACTTTACTCTCTGGGAAAAAGTTTGCAATTCCAATGTAAACTTAATGGGAAATGATCAAATAGGCAAAAACTGACATTTTTGCAGGTACTTTGCTGTCTGGGAAAAAGTTTGCAATTCCAATGTAAACTTAATGGGAAATGATCAAAGAGGCGAAAACTGACATTTTTGCAGGTACTTTACTCTCTGGGAAAAAGTTTGCAATTCCAATGTAAACTCAACGGGAAATGATCAAATTGGCAAAAACTCGACATTTTTGCAGGTACTTTGCTCTCTTGGAAAAAGTTTGCAATTCCAATGTAAACTCAATGGGAAATGATCAAATAGGCGAAAACTGACATTTTTGCAGGTACTTTACTCTCTAGGAAAAAGTTTGCAATTCCAATGTAAACTCAATGGGAAATGATCAAATAGGCAAAAACTGACATTTTTGCAGGTACTTTACTCTCTGGGAAAAAGTTTGCAATTCCAATGTAAACTTAATGGGAAATGATCAAATAGGCAAAAACTGACATTTTTGCAGGTACTTTGCTCTCTGGGAAAAAGTTTGCAATTCCAATGTAAACTCAATGGGAAATGATCAAATAGGCAAAAACTGACATTTTTGCAGGTACTTTACTCTCTGGGAAAAAGTTTGCAATTCCAATGTAAATTTAATGGGAAATGATCAAATAGGCAAAAACTGACATTTTTGCAGGTACTTTACTCTCTCGGAAAAAGTTTGCAATTCCAATGTAAACTCAATGGGAAATGATCAAATAGGCAAAAACTGACATTTTTGCAGGTACTTTGCTGTCTGGGAAAAAGTTTGCAATTCCAATGTAAACTTAATGGGAAATGATCAAATAGGCGAAAACTGACATTTTTGCAGGTACTTTACTCTCTGGGAAAAAGTTTGCAATTCCAATGTAAACTCAATGGGAAATGATCAAATTGGCAAAAATTGACATTTTTGCAGGTACTTTGCTGTCTGGGAAAAAGTTTGCAATTCCAATGTATACTTAATGGGAAATGATCAAATAGGCAAAAACTGACATTTTTGCAGGTACTTTACTCTCTCGGAAAAAGTTTGCAATTCCAATGTAAACTCAATGGGAAATGATCAAATAGGCAAAAACTGACATTTTTGCAGGTACTTTGCTGTCTGGGAAAAAGTTTGCAATTCCAATGTAAACTTAATGGGAAATGATGAAATAGGCGAAAACTGACATTTTTGCAGGTACTTTACTCTCTGGGAAAAAGTTTGCAATTCCAATGTAAACTCAATGGGAAATGATCAAATTGGCAAAAATTGACATTTTTGCAGGTACTTTGCTGTCTGGGAAAAAGTTTGCAATTCCAATGTATACTTAATGGGAAATGATCAAATAGGCAAAAACTGACATTTTTGCAGGTACTTTACTCTCTGGGAAAAAGTTTGCATGTCTGACTCTGGGGTGTGGTGCTCATCTCCATTTCTAAGCCGAAGAGCCAGCGTTGTCCATAGACACCTCCAAGGTCATGTGGCCAGCATGACTGCATGGAGCGCCGTTACCTTCCCACCTCAGTGGTACCTATTGATCTACTCACATTTGCATGTTTTCGAACTGCTAGATTGGCAGAAGCTAGGGTTGACAGTGGAAGCTCACGCCGCTCCCCGGAATCGAACCTGCGACCTTTCGATGAACAAGCTCAGCAACTCAGTGCTTTAACCCACTGCGCCACCGGGGGCCGTATTCAAGCAATAGAACAATGCAATTTCAATAGGATGCAGCAAACAGCATATAAATGCAATTGCAACAACAAATAGAGCAGGGAAATATCAAGGCAGTTGTTAGCACACTCAAAACATTACTTTACAGCAATGCAATTATAACAGATAGAGCAGGCAATATCAGTACAGCACATTAAACTCTTGCTAAAAGGCTGCAAATAGCCAAAGGCGATTGCAAAAACTGGAAAAGCAAAGCACCAAAGCTGTTGCAAAGCTGAGCTCCAAAAGGGCGGGAAAACCTTGCTTCTGGCTGGAAACTGTAGCAAAACTGTGCAGGACGTAGCAGAGCTTGTTTGCAAAGACTGGAGGAGGACAGAAGCAAAACTTTGCAAAGCTGACTGTGAGTCTTCAGAAAGGGCGGGAAAACCTTGCTTCTGGCTGGAGATTTGCAAAGTGTTGCAAACTGTGCAGGGCTTCAAAAGAGGCGGGAAAAGCTGATACAAACTTGCAGGCTTCCTTTGCAAGGAAGGTGGAGCTTGGAGCAAAGGAGGAGGCAACCAGCCCCTCCCTTCTGATCACATGGGCTGCCCTTCCAAGATGGCCGAAAATGAATACATGTAATAGAACTTAAAATGGCCCTGTGCAGGCTCCCTGTTCTATACTGGTCTGTAGCTTTTAAAAGTCCCCTTTTTTAATATTCCTGGGTGACAAAGGCCACCAGTGAACAAAATGTCCAAACCAAGCCAAATCATTTATTTCGGTCATTGACCAGCACAGGAAATAGTCACATTTTCATACAAACTTGGTATGTTTGGTACATTAAAAATATAAATATAACGACTGAAGCACAATATGGGTGTGGGAGCAGAAGGGAAGGGGAAACAGGGTAAAAACAAACAATGCCCAGATCCATCACCAAATTGTAGATTCAGAGAAGAAGATTACTGGACAAACAGTTAACTTTTGGGACTAGTCATTCCCTGACGGATTTTGTATACTGCTGCACAGAACTTTACAACAACCGGTACTTGGCTGCTGTGTCGGACTGGATGAGGGTGAACAAATTGAAGTTGAAGAGATACGGGAAAGGGAGACCACTAATTCGGCTAATTCGGCCTAGAAATAGTAAAAATTTAACAACCCAAATTCGGCCTAGGGAAAGAAGGAAAAAAAACTTAATCACCTGTAATCGGTCTCCTGACTTGGTAAGTGGGTGTACCCAGGTTGGCAGTCCCTCTGGGTTGAAGATGGTGCTGTTGAACGCCAGATCTGTCAACGGCAAAACATCTTTCATCCAAGATCTAATCTTGGAGGAGCGGGCAGATCTGGCGTGCATTACGGAGACCTGGCTGGATGAAGCTGGAGGAGTTAATTTGACCCAGCTTTGTCCGCCAGGATTCTCCGTACAGCACCAGTCGAGACCTGGAGGGCAGGGAGGCGGAGTTGCGGTGGTCTATAAAAATTCTATCCCTCTGACCAGAGGCCCCATTCCACAGTCAACCAACTTCGAGTGCGTCCACCTGAGGGTGGGCGACCGGGACAGAATAGGGATTCTGTTAGTGTACCGCCCACCTCGCTGCACTACGGTCTCCCTACCTGAGCTAGCGGGGGTGGTCTCGAGCCTGGCATTGGAGTCTCAACGGCTTCTTGTGCTGGGGGACTTCAATGTACATGCCGAGACTACCCTAGGAGGAGCGGCTCAGGACTTCATGTCATCCATGGCAACCATGGGGCTGTCCCAACAAGTATCTGGCCCCACCCACTGTGCGGGACACACATTAGATCTGGTTTTCTGTCAGGGATGGGAGCAAGGTGGCGGTGTTGAGGAGTTATCCACCTCTCCGTTGCCATGGACCGACCACTATCTGGTCAGATTTAGACTCACCACACCTTCCAACCTCTGCAGAGGTGGGGGACCCATTAAGATGGTCCGCCCCAAGAGGCTTATGGATCCGAACGGATTCCTGACGGCTCTTGGGGATTTTCCTGCCACCTCGGTTGGTGATCCTGTTGAAGCCCTGGTGTCTCTCTGGAATGGGGAGATGACTAGGGCCTTAAACACGATTGCTCCGGAACGTCCCCTCTCAAGTAGCCGAGCTAAACCAGCACCTTGGTTCAACGAGGAGCTGGCAGCGATGAAGCGAAGGAAGAGGAGACTAGAGCGCGTGTGGCGTTCGGACCCGAGCGAGTTAAATCGAACACGGTTGGTTGCCCTATTAAGGGCATACGCCGTGGCAATAAAGGCGGCAAAGAAAGCTTTCTTTGCGGCCAATATTGCGTCCGCAAAGAACCGTCCGGCGGAGTTGTTTCGAGTTGTCAGAGGGCTATTGAACCCCACCATTCCGGATGGGAACCCTGACAACTCGACGGCCCGCTGTGAAGCATTTGCTCGGTTCTTTGCGGACAAAGTCGCTTTGATCCGCTCTGGCCTGGATACCACGTTAACGGCAGTCTCTGAGGATGTAACACGAGCATCTGCTTGTCCGATTTTGATGGATTCATTTCAATTGGTGAAACCCGAGGATGTGGACAAGATACTTGGAGGAATGAGAGCTACCACATGCATCCTAGACCCCTGCCCATCCTGGCTTCTAAAGGAGGCCAGAGGGGGATTGGCCGAGTGGGTGGAGGTGGTGGTTAATGCCTCCCTTCGGGAAGGCAATATTCCAGCCAGCTTAAAACAAGCTGTAATAAAACCGCTGTTGAAAAAACCATCACTAGACCCCACTCAATTCGTCAACTATCGGCCTGTTTCCAATCTTCCCTTTTTGAGCAAAGTCCTGGAACGTGTGGTGGCCTCACAACTCCAGGTATTCTTGGTAGACACGGATTATCTGGATCCGGCACAGTCTGGCTTTAGGCCGGGACATGGTACCGAGACAGCCCTGGTCGCCTTAGTGGATGATCTCCGCAGGGAGCTCGACAGGGGGAGTGTGTCCCTGTTGGTCCTGCTGGATCTCTCAGCGGCCTTCGATACCGTCGACCACGGTATCCTTCTGGGACGCCTCGCGGGAATGGGCCTTGGTGGCACTGTTTTACAGTGGCTCAGGTCCTTCCTAGAGGGTCATACCCAGAAGGTGTTGATGGGGGACAGCTGCTCGTCCTCACAACCATTGTCTTGTGGGGTCCCGCAGGGTTCAATACTGTCCCCCATGTTGTTTAACATCTACATGAAGCCGTTGGGAGAGATCATCCGGAGTTTCGGGGTGCGGTGTTATCTGTACGCAGATGATGTCCAACTCTGTCACTCCTTTCCACCTACTTCTAAGGAGGCTGTTCAGTCCGACACTTGGCTGCTGTGTCGGACTGGATGAGGGTGAACAAATTGAAGTTGAATCCAGACAAGACAGAGGCACTCCTGGTCAGTCGAAAGGCCGAATGGGGCATAGGGTTACAGCCTGTGTTGGACGGGGTTACACTCCCCCTGAAGACGCAGGTTCGCAGCTTGGGTGTGACCCTGGACTCATCGCTGAGCCTGGAGCCTCAGGTCTCAGCGGTGGCCAGGGGAGCATTTGCACAGCTTCGGCTCGTGCGCCAGCTGCGCCCGTACCTCGGGAAGTCGGACTTGGCCACGGTAGTCCACGCTCTGGTCACATCCCGTATAGATTACTGCAACGCGCTCTACGTGGGGCTGCCCTTGAAGACTGCCCGGAAGCTCCAGATGGTCCAGCGCTCGGCAGCCAGGTTGCTAACAGGAGCAGCTCTCAGGGAGCATACCACTCCTCTGTTGAGCCAGCTCCACTGGCTGCCAATTCCCTACCGGGCACAATTCAAGGTGCTGGCATTAGCCTACAAAGCCCTAAACGGTTCCGGCCCCACCTACCTCTCCGAACGCATCTCCTCCTATGAACCGACACGGACATTAAGATCGTCCGGGGAGGCCCTGCTCTCGGTTCCGCCTGCGTCACAGGCACGGCTGGCGGGAACGAGAGACAGGGCCTTCTCGGTGGTGGCCCCTCGGTGATGGAATGCCCTACCAAACGACATCAGACAGGCCCCTTCGCTGCTGGCATTTAGGAAGAAGCTCAAAACCTGGCTTTTTGAGCAAGCGTTTGGCTAATCAGAGCAATTGTACACAGAATGACGGTAAACTGAACATAGGAACGGCATAAGGATATGAGACTGGATCTTGTTTGTGATCGAGGCATTGTATGAATGATTGTGTGTTTGCTATTGTGTATGCTGTGTTTTAATTGTTATTGTTGTGGTAATTAATATTGTGTAAACCGCATTGAGTCACCTAATATAGGTTGAGAAACGCGGTATAGAAATAAAGCAAATAAATAAATAAATAAATAAACATTGCAGGTTGTAGCAAGTAGCATGGAGGTATAAAATTGTCCTGAATGGCCTGGGTGCTTGTATGACAGAGGTAAGATAAGCCTGGCACGGATATCCCTGTAGAACAGGCACTGGAGGAGCACATGTTCTATTGTTTCTACATAGGGCAGAGTCTCTCTGGGAAAGGGATCTTCTGGTAGCGGCCTTCGAGTACAGCTGATGGGAGAGCGTAGCATCGAGCCAGGGTGAAAGCCCTTTGATGAATGGGAACCTCTAAGTTTGTTAAATATGCCAAAGGGGAGGCAAGATATCTGCTGTCTTCATTGATAAGGAAGGTTGGAACCGAGGCCAGATCTAGTTATCGCTCTGTGTCTGTGATGCGTTGTTTAATAAGTGCTTTGGCTTGATTGTAATCCATAGCGAGTAGTAGACCTGGAGAAAATCCCAATGAGATTTTGGATGCTACCACCTGCTTCCATGTGGATTGGAAGTCATCCTCCATGGTTAGTGGGGCAAGACCAAAGGGTGCACGGGATAGTCTGAGCCAGAGGTTGAGTATGGCCATCCACACTCTGGCCTCCACTCTCATAAAGCCCGTCTCTAGTCACAGGGTGGCATTAGAAACGCATTTAGGGACCTGCAAGGCCGATCTCAGAAACTTTGACTGAACCAGCTCTAATGGGGCAAAACTGGGGAAGGGGCCCAGCTGAGCACCATACAAGAGTTGGGCTAATGACTTGGTTTCAAACAGCTTGAGCGCTGCCAGTGTGAAGTGGCCCCCTCTTGTCCTGAGATATTTAAGAATGTCAATTGAGCTCCCCTGCGCGGTGTTGGATACTTGATCCCCATGAGCTCTTCTGCTACCATTAGATTGGAAAACTACACCTAGATATTTGACGGATGTAACTTGTTCAATTTTATGGCCATCTATGCTCCAAGAGTAAGTCCTGGGCCTATTAGTGAAAGCCATGATTTTGGTTTTATTGTAATTAAGTTGGAGCTGATCTGTGTTGCAATGTTGTATTAATGCTCTCAGAGCTCTTTTGAGCCCAATGGGTGTTCTAGAGAGTACAGCATCATCATCTGAGACTTTCAAAAGTAATGGGCTTTAGAGTTCTTTAAAGGTACAAAAAAGTCTTTATTAAGGAACAAATCTTCAAACAACACGTCAAGGCTTTCTTATACTAGTCTTTAAGAGACTGGCACTGACTTGGTTTAACTGTACTATCTTAACATGAAGAACCCTTCGTAATCTCTCCCAGGCCATCCATCACCTAGGCCTCGCTGGTCTGGGTAAAACTGCCGATCCCCAAATGTGTCTGGAAACCGAGTAACCTACCAGATGAAGCTAGAAGATGTTTAGCTGGAATTCTGTGCTTCTGCAGTGCTGTCCTGTGGAAACGTCAGGGCTGTTTTCCCCTCTGGTGCTGTGAGGCTGAGAGGCTGTGAGCTCTCAGCCAGAGCCTTTGGGACCTTTTCCTCCTGTTTCCCTGGAACTGGATGGTCACTGGATGACCCCTGGATGTTCACTGGATGGACCCCGGATCACCTTTGGATGATCCCCGGATGGCTATGTCTATTTCCCTGGAAGGTTTTGAGGAATGAAGCCTTTCCTACGGGACTAGCTGATCTGCGTCCTATAGACTGGCTTCCTTGTGTGTGACTGAAAAATGGTCCCTTCCCTCCAAAAAAACCCAGAGAGGGGCGGGACCAGGGATCCTAACTATTATTGACAGGTGGCTTGCCCTATGAATGCAGCCAAGGGAAGCCACCTATCTGTAAAGTCCCTGCAACCTAGGACTATGAACAAACACTCAGTGCAAAACAAAATTGGAGCCCCTGGAACAGCTGTTCCAGAACAGTAAACTAATCAGAAATGACCAAATACATGAAGATTGACATCTTTGCAGTAACTCCACTGTTTCTGATACTTTGTGTGATTTCAGTGTAAACTAATCAGAAATGCCCAAATGCATGAAGTTTGCTATCTCTGCAGTCACTCCACTGTTTTTGATACTTTGCGTCATTTCAATGTAAACTAATCAGAAGTGACCAAATACATGACGTTTGCTATCTCTGCAGTAACTCCACTGTTTTTGATACTTTGTGTCATTTCAATGTAAACTAATCAGGAATGACCAAATACATGAAGATTGACATCTTTGCAGTAACTCCTATGTTTCTGATACTTTGTGTGATTTCAATGTAAACTAATCAGAAATGATGTTTGCCATCTCTGCAGTAAGTCCACTCTTTCTGATACTTTGTGTGATTCCAATGTAAACTAATCAGAAATGACCAAATGCATCGTTTGTCATCTCTGCAGTAATTCAACTGTTTTTAATATTTTGTGTGATTTCAATGCAAACTGATCAGAAATGGCCAAATGGATGAAGTTTGTCATCTCTGCAGTAACTCGACTGTTTTTAATACTTTGTGTGATTTTAATGCAAACTGATCAGAAATGGCCAAATGCATGAAGTTTTTCATCTTTGCAGTAACTCGACTGTTTTTGATACTTCTGTGTGGTTTTACAGCTGTGTTGCGAGTTCAAGCTACGAGAGATGCTCAACAGACAGAAACCAAATACCAGATACAATCACTGGAAATCTAAGGCCACAGCTTTTATTACCTATCCATATCCTTATCCTATCCATATCCTTTAATTACAGGATCCATACATGGGCTGGGATCCAAATATCTGGTCTTATGGGAGGTTTCTTCAGCAATGAGTCCAGGATCACTCCCAAGCTGTGAACATCACTTGGATCCTCTGAGTGAGCTCTTGATCTTAAAAGTCTGGCCTTCACAGAGTGCCCAGGATAGTATTTCGCCATTCAAAAATCCAACTCAGTATTCTTGGCTGGTTATTACATTGGGTCTGGAATGAAGTATAGAATAGAACAAATGTAGATACACACCTTGAAGTCACCAATCGACTTATGGTGACCTCATTACGACATCATCCTATGGGGTTTTCCCCCGTCCTAGGATCCTGCTGAGATGCAGCCAGGGTGGAGCTTGCTGTAGCCTATTGCATGATGTGGGGCTACTTTCAGTGGGGCTCTGTCCTGGCAGTGTGTTCAGAGGCTGCCCTGAGAATGGGAACACGGGTGTGTTCCCATTCGCTAAGCTGGAGACAAAACTTGGGGGCAGATGGAAATCACCTAATGAAGATATGGAGACAAAGCAATGCTCTGTCCCATGATTTCCCCTGCTGTTCCCCGGATTATGGACCTCTGTCTGATGAGGTCCTTAGACAAGGGATACTCAGAGGTGGTTTCACCAGTTCCATCATCTGAAATCTAGCCAACAAAGTGTTGATGCTTCATAGCCACCTCTGCTTAGAATGCAGTGGGTGTTCTCTGCTTGCCAGAAGTTATAGCCTTTGGTGACACACCTGTTTCACTGACTCATCTCAAAATTGCAGCTCTGACTTCATTCAAGGCATTTAAAACCCAGCAAATACTAGATAAATCCAAAGTAAGAAAGAGAGGTGGGCTGAGACAGAGCTCTGGAAGAATAGACCTGATAAGATGGACTCTGAAGGATACACATCTCATACGCTGAAACCACAGGAGGAGGAGAAGGACCATAAGAAGACTTGGAATGAGGAAATAGCAGATTTATTCCCTGCTAAGAAGCCAATGCCAGGTGAAAATTACTTTACTCTTTGATATCCCATAAATAGCTCAATAGGTTGAGAAATATTAATCTCTCTCAAACAAACCTCAGCCCCTGGTTTAGTAGACAGAAGAGTTCTTTCCACTGTTGTTTTCTCTCATCTAGTTGACAATAACAAGAGAGAGATTTCAGTTCCTGAGCTTCAACAGTACTTTGAATATCAGGATGAGTTCTAGTTAGAATTCTTCTGATTCAGTCAAGTACCAGCTTTTTTTGTGTGTGTGTGTCAGGAGCGACTTGAGAAACTGCAGGTCGCTTCTAGTGTGAGAGAATTGGCCGTCTGCAAAGACATTGCTCAGGGGACGCCCGGATGTTTTGATGTTTTATCATCCTTGTGGCAAGCTTCTCTCATGTCCCCGCATGAGGAGCTGGAGTTGATAGAGGGAGCTCACCCACGCTCTCCCCGGATTCGAACCTGTGACCTGTCGATCTTCAGTCCTGCCAGCACAAGGGTTTAACCCACTGCGCCACCGGGGGCTCCTGCAAAGTACCAGCTGAAGGCACTTTACTTCTTGCCCATTTTGTTCTGGGGCAGTGGCTCCCAACATGTGGTCCATGAACCATCAGTAGTTCCCAAGAACTAAATATGGTCCATGGTCTCATTGTTAATACACAGTTGCAACTAGAGTGACTGGTCTCACAAAACCCTCTTATAGTGCTGAGGCAGGCCCGTAGCCAGGATTTTGATTTGGGGGAGGGGGTGCTGAGTTTGATTCGGGGGGGGGGTGAGTCTGGGTGAAAGAGGGTCTACCTTAGCAAACCTTTTGTATAGTTACCCCAATATCCCCAGTGGTCTCTCCTTTGCTGAAGAAACCAGATTTAGATCCCTCGGTTCCCTCCAGTTACTGCCCAGTTTCAAATCGCTCGTTCCTGGGCAAGGTGATTGAGAGGGCAGCAACGGAGCAGTTGCAGCAATTCCTAGACGACACAGCCGGACTAGATCCCTTCCAATCCGGCTTCCATGCGGGGCACGGGACAGAGACTGTGCTGGTCTCCATCACGGATCACCTTCGATGCCAGCTTGACCAAGGCGGGTCAGCGCTGCTTGTGCTATTGGATCTCACAGCAGCATTTGACACAGTCGACCACAATGTCTTGACCCACCGCCTTGCTGTTGCTGGAATCAGGGGGACAGCTTTAAACTGGCTGTCCTCCTTTCTTCACAACCGTGGACAGCGAGTGGAGAGGGGAGGCCTGGTCTCTGAGAGGTCCCCTCTATCTTGTGGGGTTCCTCAGGGGGCCATTCTCTCCCCTCTGTTGTTTAACATCTATATGCGACCACTTGCTCAGCTGGTTCGAGGTTTTGGGCTTGAGTGTTATCAGTATGCCGATGACACTCAGCTGGTGCTGAAGATGGAAGGCCGACCGGACTCTGTACCCGATTGTTTCCATCAGTGCCTCGAGGCCGTTACTGGATGGCTGCATGCCAGCAGGTTGAGGGTGAATCCAGCAAAGACGGAGATCCTATGGCTGGGTGGACCGGGCAGTGGGGACATCCATCTGCCCACCCTGGATGACGAGGCGTTACGCCCGTCATCATTGGTAAAGAGTCTGGGAGTCCTTTTGGACCCTCTGCTGACAATGGAGGCCCAGGTCTCCGCCGTGAGCAGAACCGCCTTCTTTCACCTGCGGCAGGCTAGACGGCTGGCCCCCTACCTGTCCAGGGACGACCTAGCTACGATCCAGGCCACGGTCATCTCAAGACTGGACTACTGTAACGCCCTCTACATTGGCCTCCCTCTGTCGGTGATTCGGAAGCTCAAGTTGGTACAAAACGCAGCTGCTCGGCTTCTTGCGGGAATTCCGATGAGATGCCACATAACACCAATCTTACTACAGCTGCATTGGTTACCAATTGAGCACCGGATCACTTTCAAAGTGATGGTACTCACCTTTAAGGCCTTGCATGGTCTGGGGCCAATGTATCTGAGGGATCGTCTCAGCCCCCACCAACTCCAGAGATCCCTCCGTTCTGAGGACCAAGATCTATTGGAGGTCCCCAGTGTCAAGACCTTGCGTCTAGTGGCAACCAGACGCAGAGCCTTCACAGCAGTGGCGCCATCAGTCTGGAATGCTCTGCCACCTGAGGTTCGTGCCCTGCGGGACTTACCAGCTTTCCGCAGGGCATGTAAGACATACCTGTTCCGACAGGCTTTTAATGTTTGATACTGTTGTTTTTAAATTGTTTTAAATTGTTTTTAAACTTTGTTAGATTTTAGCTATTCTTGTAAGCCGCTCCGAGCCCCAGGGGAGTGGCAGCATATAAGTTTAAATAATAAAATAAATAAATAAATAAAAATATGGGATATATTGAGCATGGTGATCAGATCATGATATGAATAAATGTAACAGTTTAAATAATGTATTAGTAAGGGCTTCTCGTGGACCACCATGAGAATTTCGGGGGGGGGGGGGGAAGCTGAAGCCCCTCAAGCCCCCCCCCCCCCCCGGCTACATGCCTGTGCTGAGGCAATGGGGATGTCGGGAGGGGAGAGGCTGAATACCCATGAAAGGCTTCACAACAAGCCTCCTGACTGCTGCTTCTCCTCTTCCTCCCTCCCTCTGAGTAGAGCTGTTCTATGTGGTGCCCAGAAGCAGAGGCACCTTGGTGTCTTTGTTTTTAGGCCTGTTCCTGGGGTTATTTGGGGTGCTGATTCAGAAAATTGCATCATACACATTGGCTCTAGATTATTAAATATAGTTTGCTTTGGGTGAGCAGATGGCGACTATGTTCTGTATCAGGATGTCATATGTTCTGTATCAGAAACTAGAGCTGATGTGGTCTATCCAATGCAATTTTCTGAATCAGTGACCCAAATAGTTAAACCAAATCTAAAGTTGACCAAAAACTGATTCGTAACAGTGTTGGTACTAATGTTGGAGAGTAGTCCCAGGTCAAAGTGGTCCCTGGTTAAAAAAAAAGTTGGGAACCACTGTTCTGGAGTAAGAGGCAGAAGTGGAAGGGAAAGGATGGGCAAAATGAAGTCAGAAAAGCTTCAACCAGCACTTCATCTTTGTACCCACAACTTCTGAGGTCACCTGGCCCATAGAAGGTGAATCCAGCCCCACCATTTCCTTTTTCCCTACTCATGATTTAAACCTTATGATAGGCTTAATCTTTGATCTCTTATACAAACCATGCTATGCCGGGCATGCAAGGTTGTGGTCACATCTGGAAACTTCCAGTAGTGCCCAGAGTAAAGAGTGGTGTGAATGGAAAGCTTCTGAAACTCTCTAAATGCCAGAACTGGTGTTGCTTGTATACACTCATCCTCCCACCCACTTTTGCAGATTTAACTTTTGTGGATTTGATCATTCACAGATTTGGTTAAAATGTTCTCTTCAGAAATATCTAGGTCCTCCAGTGTGACTTTATGGCCAATTTCTGCTAAAAGTTGAGCATAGAGTCATATTGGAGGACCGACTTAGAACTCCAATTTCTGGACATATTTATTTATTTACTTATTTACAGTTTTTATATTCTGCCCTTCTCACCCCGCAGGGGACTCAGGGCGGATTACAGTTTACACATATATGGCAAACATTTAATGCCATTTTTTGACATACAAACATATACAGACATACACAGAGGCTATTTAACTTTTTTCTGGCCGCCAGGGGAGCTGTCGCTTTCATCGTCCATCTGCAATGCTGATGAAGCACTTCCGCATTTCCCTCATGCTTCCCCGCTGGAATGCTTTGCTGGAGTCTTCTATATGGCCTCATAAATTAGTTAATTTAGCCTCCCCCACACTTTAAGGTGGTACCTTATTTTCCTACTTGACAGATGCAACTGTCTTTCGGGTTGCAAATGTCGACAACAGGCTACACACAATTGGTTGGAAACCCACTCCAACCCGAGGTAGCTTTGAACTCATGATCTTTTTGGTCAGAATGATCTTAATGCTCAGCCAGCTGTGCCACAATCCCGGTCTGACTGTATATCTGACTATAACCTATCATTTTTAAAAAATAAACTATTTATCGGTGGGTGGTGTAGGTTTTTTTGGGCTATATGGCCATGTTTTAGAGGCATTCTCTCCTGACGTTTCGCCTGCATCTATGGCAAGCATCCTCAGAGGTAGTGAGGTCTGTTGGAACTAGGAAAATTTATCATAGTAATGGTACAGAACAGAACAAAAATCATTGCAGATATAAAACAATAATTTTGATATATACATGCATACCTACATTAGTCAATCAACCAGTTATTTCTGACATTGAATGCATATTAATATCAATAACGTAACATAAATCATTTAGTCTTGCTACTTTTATATGTTATCAGCTATTTTCTATCTATACTTTCATCTCATTTATTTTTTTTAATATAAAAGTTCACCATAACATTCAAACAACAACACACAACATATTAGAAGGGGGGGGGGGGCAGGGGACAGTTCCATTTTGACTCCTGCATAGGTCATCATCTGGGGACCCCTCCCCCAGTACCAACTGGTGCTCTGGGCCAGAGTGAAGAGAGAGGGGGCCAGGGGACAATTCCATCTTGTCTCCTGTGCTATGCTAAGAATAGAATAGAATAGAATATATATTGTATAGACATATAATATTTATTATATTATAATGTAATGCAGTATAATACTAATAATATGATATTATATATTTATATTACATGTAATATTACTAATAATATTAAAATATAATGGTATAGTACAATATAGTAATATTTAATACTGATATTGTACTCTGCTAATAATGTAAGCCTCCAGCAAAGGATCACCGCCTTGTTGTGGCGCTGGAGCTTGAGCACCTCAATGATGTCATGAGCGAAACTGTGAAGGGCCACCCAAGGTCGTGGCAGAGAGGTCAGACCAAGCGTGATCCCTGGGGAAGGCAATGGCAAACCACCCCAGTATCCTTGCCAAGAAAACTAAATGGACCAGTACAACCAGAGATATGTCGGTATGCCATTGGAAGATGGGACTCCCAGGTCGGAAGATGGCCAAAATGCTACTGGGGAGGAGCAGAGGATAAGTTCAACTAGCCCCAGATGTGATGACACAGCTAGCTCAAAGCCGAAAGGAAGGCTAGCGGCCGACGGTACTGGAGGTGAACGACGAATCCAATGCTCTAAAGATCAACACACCATAGGAACCTGGAATGTAAGATCTATGAGCCAGGGCAAATTGGATGTTGTTATTGGTGAGATGTCAAGACTAAAGATAGACATTCTGGGGGTCAGCGAACTGAAATGGACTGAAATGGGCCACTTCACATCAGATGAGCACCAGATCTACTACTGCGGACAAGAGGAACATCGAAGAAATGGAGTAGCCTTCATAATTAATAAGAAATTAGCTAAAGCAGTGCTTGGATACAACCCAAAAAATGACAGGATGATCTCAATTCGAGTGCAAGGAAAGCCTTTCAACATCACAGTGATCCAAATATACGCCCCAACCACAGCTGCTGAAGAAGCAGAAGTAGATCAATTCTATGAGGATCTGCAGGACCTACTGGATAATACACCAAAAAGAGACATTATTTTCATTATAGGAGATTGGAATGCCAAGGTGGGAAGTCAAATGAAAACTGGGATCACAGGCAAGCGTGGTCTGGGAGAACAAAATGAAGCAGGACGCAGGCTGATAGAATTTTGCCAGGAAAACTCGCTGTGGTATAACAAACACTCTCTTCCAACAACCTAAAAGACGGCTTTATACATGGACTTCACCAGATGGTCAGCACCGAAATCAGATTGACTACATCCTTTGCAGCCAAAGGTGGCGGACATGCATCCAGTCGGTGAAAACAAGACCTGGGGCTGAACTTCTTATTGCTCAATTTAGAATAAAACTAAAGAGATCAGGGAAAGTACACAGACCAGTTAGATATGATCTCACTAACATTCCTAGCGAATATACAGTGGAAGTGAAGAACAGATTTGAAGGACTAGATTTAGTAAACAGAGTCCCAGAAGAACTATGGACAGAAGTCCGCTACATTGTTCAGGAGGCAGCAACAAAGTACGTCCCAAAGAAAAAGAAAACCAAGAAAGCAAAATGGTTGTCTGCTGAGACACTGGAAGTAGCCCAAGAAAGGAGGAAAGCAAAAGGAAACAGGGATAAGGGGAGATATGCCCAGTTAAATGCGCAATTCCAGAGGTTAGCCAGAAGAGATAAGGAACTATTTTTAAATAAGCAATGCATGGAAGTGGAAGAAGACAACAGAATAGGAAGGACAAGAGACCTCTTCCAGAAAATTAGACATATTGGAGGTAAATTTCAGGCAAAAATGGGTATGATAAGAAACAAAGATGGCAGGGACCTAACAGAAGTTGAAGAGATCAAGAGAAGGTGGTGAGACTATACAGAAGATCTGTATAGGAAGGATAATAATATCGAGGATAGTTTTGACGGTGTGGTGAATGAATTAGAACCAGACATCCTGAGGAGTGAGGTTGAATGGGCCTTAAGAAGCATTGCTAACAACAAGGCAGCAGGAGACGACGGGATCCCAGCTGAACTGTTTAAAATCTTAAAAGATGATGCTGTCAAGGTGACGCATGCCATATGCCAGCAAATATGGAAAACACAAGAATGGCCATCAGACTGGAAAAAATCAACTTATATCCCCATACCAAAAAAGGGAAATGCGAAAGACTGCTCCAACTTCCGTACAGTGGCCCTTATTTCTCATGCCAGTAAGGTAATGCTCAAGATCCTGCAAGGAAGAATCCAGCACCACATGGAGCGAGAGTTGCCAGATGTTCAAGCTGGGTTTAGAAAAGGCAGAGGAACCAGAGACCAGATTGTCAATATCCGCTGGATAATGGAGAAAGGCAGGGAGTTTCAGAAAAACATCTACTTCTGCTTCATTGACTATTCTAAAGCCTTTGACTGTGTGGATCATAATAAACTGTGGCAAGTTCTTGGTGGGATGGGCATACCAAGCCAGCTTGTCTCTCTCCTGAGGAATCTGTACAAGGACCAAGAAGCAACAGTCAGAACTGACCACGGAACAACAGACTGGTTCAAGATTGGGAAAGGCGTACGACAAGGCTGCATACTCTCACCCAACCTTTTAAATTTTTATGCAGAACACATCATGCGGTGTGCGGGGCTTGATGAATGCAAGGCTGGGGTTAATATTGCTGGAAGAAACATTAACAACCTCAGATATGCAGATGACACCACTCTGATGGCTGAAAGCGAGGAGGAGCTGAGGAGCCTTCTAATCAAGGTGAAAGAAGAAAGCGCAAAAGCTGGGTTGCAGCTAAACATTAAAAAAACCAAGATTATGGCAACAAGAATGATTGACAACTGGGAAATAGAGAGAGAAAATGTGGAGGCCGTGACAGACTTTGTATTTCTAGGCGCAAAGATTACTGCAGATGCAGACTGTGGCCAGGAAATCAGAAGACACTTACTTCTTGGGAGGAGAGCAATGTCCAGTCTCGATAAAATAGTAAAGAGTAGAGACATCAGACTGGCAACAAAGATCTGCCTAGTCAAAGCCATGGTATTCCCTGTAGTAACCTACAGATGTGAGAGCTGGACCTTAGGGAAGGCTGAGCGAAGGAAGATAGATGCTTTTGAGCTCTGGTGTTGGAGGAAAGTTCTGAGAGTGCCTTGGACTGCGAGAAGATCCAACCAGTCCATCCGACTGCTCATTGGAGGGAAGGATACTAGAGACAAAGTTGAAGTACTTTGGCCACATCATGAGGAGACAGCAAAGCCTAGAGAAGACAATTATGCTGGGGAAAGTGGAAGGCGAAAGGAAGAGGGGCCGACCAAGGGCAAGATGGATGGATGGCATCTTTGAAGTGACTGGACTGACCTTGAAGGAGCTGGGGGTGGTGACGGCCGACAGGGAGCTCTGGCGTGGGCTGGTCCATGAGGTCACGAAGAGTCAGAGACGACTGAACGAACGAACAACAACAACAATAATGTAAGCCTCACCGAGTCCCTTGGGGAGATGGTAGCGGATTACAAATAAAGTATTATCATTATCATTATTATTATTATATCGAATATATTGTATGTATATATATCTTGTATGCCGCTCTGAGTCCCCTTCGGGTTCTGGCCCAACTTACCTGTCCGAACGCATCTCCTCCTATGAACCAGTTAGGACATTAAGATCATCGGGGAGGCCCTGCTCTCGGTTCCGCCTGCATCACAGGTACGTTTGGCAGGGACGAGAGACAGGGCCTTTTCAGTGGCGGCCTCTCAGCTGTGGAACGCCCTTCCTACAGAAATTAGATCAGCCCCCTCCCTATTCGCATTTCGGAGGAAAGTGAAGACCTGGTTGTTCGAGCAGGCATTTGAATAGACAGTGTGATGAACATAGGAATACGGAACAACGGATGATGACATTGGATCTTGATTTTACTGAGACGCTAATGAGATGTTATATTGATGTTTAACTGTTTATTATTTTATTATTTTAATAGTTTGTAACTGTTTTTATGATGTTAAGCATTGCATTTTTGCTATTGTTAACTGCTTTGAGTCACCCAAGGGCTGAGAAAAGCAGTATATAAATGAAGTAAATAAATAAATAAATAAATAAATAGAAATGTCGTAAATAAATAAATATTACAGACCAAAACCCCTATCCCACACAAAATAAAACCTCTTCCCTATACCTGTGCACCCTTCACCATGACTTCCAACACCGAAGCACTATGAAGCCTTTAAGCCAATTTATCTATCCTTGTTCATAGTAATCGAAAATTCTTAATGGAGCTCCTCTATGTGACTGACTCTCCATTCAGATATGCCATGGCCAACTTCCATTTTTCCAGAAAGTCCTCCTATTATTGGCTAGTTTGGCTAGTTTGGCCATTAGCATATATTCCCTCATTCTTTCCCCCCAATCCTTTTTAGTTAAACTTTTTTCCCCCTTTCCAATCTTTTGCTGTGGTTAATCTTTCTGCAACAAAGTTATATTGGTATATTTCTTGGTCCCTTTGATTATTGTTTTCTCGATGTAAACCTAATAGACACAATCCTGAGCTTTTTTAATCTTATTATGTAGCATTTTAATAAGATACTTAATTAAAAAGTAAAGGTAAAGGTTTCCTCCTGACATTAAGTCCAGTCGTGTCCGACTCTGGGGGTTGGTGCTCATCTCCATTTCTAAGCCAAAGACATCTCCAAGGTCTGGGTTGTTTAAGTTTTTTTTGGGCTATATGGCCATGTTTTAGAGGCATTCTCCCTTGACGTTTCGCCTGCATTTATGGCAAGCATCCTCGGAGGTAGTGAGGTCTGTTGGAACTAGGAAAATATATCTGTGGAGTGACCAGGGTGGGACAAAGAACTTTTGTCTGTTGGAGCTAGGTGTGAATGTTTCAACTGACCACCTTGATTAGCATTTGATGGCCTGGCAGTTGTTTGGTGTGGCTTGTTAGTGCCTGGGCCAATCTTTTGTTGAGTGGTGATTAGATGTCCCTGATTGTTTCCTCTCTGTTGTTTTGCTATTAGTCCCAGCTTCTGCCAACCTGACAGTTTGAAAACATGCAAATGTGAGTAAATCAATAGGTACTGCTCTGGCGGGAAGGTAACAGAGCTCCATGCAGTCATGGAGCCACATGACCTTGGAGATGTCTTTGGCTTAGAACCACCATGTCAGACTATACAGAGAAGCCATTGAAATACACAAGCATGTGGACAATTTCATCAGAAAGGAGGAAACCATGAAAATGAACAAAATCTGGCTACCAGTATTAAAAAAACCCTCTAAAATTACAACAGCACAACAACAGAGAGGAAACAAACAAGGACATCTAATCACCTCTCAACAAAAATTTGCTCGAGGCACTGTCAGGCCATTATATGCTAATCAAGGTGGTCAGTTGAAACATTCACATTTAGCTCTCACCCTGGTCATTCCACAGATATATAAACCCTTTTTCCTAGCCACGAATACCAGGAGCACATGCTGCTCCCTGGATTCGAACTTGCGACCTTTCGGTCAACAAGTTTAGCAACTCAGTGGTTTAACCCACTGTGCCACCAGGAGCTCCTTTTACCTTATCCCAAAATGCCTGTGTGGTCTCATAGCTCCACCACATGTGGAAGAATGTCTCTTTCTGTTTCCTACATGTCCAGCAAATAAATACCTTGTTGTGATTTATCTATTTTTGCTAATGTTGCTGCAGTGATATAGCACCTGTAAAACATTTTATATTGATTCTCCCTATCATTGAAGGAATTCAATAAAAAGAAAAAAGAATGGGAGAAATGAAGAGACTGAGATTCCAAGAGTGTGAATTTTATAAGAAACTTTTGAGAATGGGTTAAAGAGAAGAGAGAAAGGAGAGAAAAGAATTTTTTTTGTCGTGTCAGGAGCGACCTGAGAAACTGCAAGTCGCTTCTGGTGTGAGAGAATTGGCCGTCTGCAAGGACGTTGCCCAGAGGACGCCCAGATGATTTGATGTTTTATCCTTGTGGGAGGCTTCTCTCATGTCCCCACATGAGGAGCTGGAGCTGATAGAGGGAGCTCATCCACTTCTCCCTGGATTCGAACCTGCGACCTGTTGGTCTTTAATCCTGTCGGCACAGGGGTTTAACCCACTGCGCCACTGGGGGCTCCGATAATAATAATAATAATAATAATAATAATAATAATAATAATAATCTTTATTTATACCCCACCACCATCTCCCCAAAGGGGACTTGGGGTGGCTTACATGAGGCTAAGCCCAGTAGTGCATTACAACTGAATAAAACCAAAACACAGAAAAAACATCACAATAAAATAAATAAAACAAAGAATACAATAAAACAGTGCAAAAATACAGTGGTAAATAAGTCACAATCACAGGCGATGATTCCATTTGTAGACACTCCCCTTGCTTTGGGTCTCCTGGGAGTGTGCAGAAGAGAAGATGCAACCATTTTCAAAGATCACTGAAAAGAGTGAAGGAGGTAAAAAAGACAGTGTTGCCAGGCAAAGTGTGTGAAAGGTGAAGAAAGATCACAATGACTTGGAAGAGATGGAAGGGAAAGCGCAGGAGAATTATTTTGGAAAACAAGATTGTTTTGGAAACGAGAGAAACAAAGTGGCCTCAAATTGAAGGACAGAGCTGGGAGGGAGAAGTGAAGGAAAAGGGTAAAGGCTTGGATTGTGGGTGTGCATGTGTGGCACACCAAGGTTGTGATGAGCACCTTTGAACCCACAAACACACAAATGTTCTTTAATAAGCAAGCAGTTTATTGAAGAGTAATATGGCAAGTGCCAAAAGGTAAAAGGCAATAAAAAAGGAAATAACAAAATGTCCAAAAAACAATCCAAATGCAAAATAAACTTAACCAGCAAAGTCCACATCAGGAGAACAGGATAGTTCCAAAGTCCAATTAACCAAGTCCACAGGAAATAGTCCTTAAGTCCAAAAGGTTGGAAGAACAAAGTCCCTTGAAGAGTCAGGAGCACACTTGAACAACACTAAATGCAGTAGCTTGAAATCAGGATACAAGGCTTACAAAAATCTCAGCATGAACATGAATCTGGAGCAAGATTTTACATGAGTCTCAGCATGATACAAAGACATGAGGCAGGCATGGAAGCTGAATGTTGGACTCCCTGAAGAGCATGCATGCACAGGCCCTATGTTATTCAAAACACTATGGCAAAAGCATTCCGATTCCCTTGGGAAACCTCTTTCAAACCCCTTCTTTCTCTTAATCTTGCTGAACGCCTTCTCCCTAAGTCTAGGTGGTGATCATGATAGATTTGCCTTCCTCCGGTTCGTTCATTAGCATATTCCTTTCTCTCTCACTATCTAACCTTGACTGTTTGGCCTTGGCCTGTTTCCCATCAGACTGTTTCAAGACATCTTTGCCTCGGGAACCAGCAATCCCAGAATCCTCAGTTTCACTCTGGCTAACTTCATTTTCTAGACCAAGGGTCCTCAAACTAAGGCCCGGGGGCCAGATGCGGCCCTCCATGGTCATTTACCCGGCCCTCGCTCACTGTCAACCTAAGTCTGTAACGACAACAACAACAATCCCATCTCATCAGCCAAAAGCAGGCCCACACTTTCCATTGAAATACTAATAAATTTATATTTGTTAAAATTGTTCTTCATTTTAATTATTGTATTGTTTTAAGTGGGTTTTTGCACTATAAACAAGATATGTGCAGTGTGCATAGGAATTAATTAATGTTTTTTTCACATTATAATCCGGTCCTCCAACAATTTGAGGAACTGTGACCTGGCCCTCTGTTTAAAAAGTTTGAGGACCCCTGTTCTAGACCATCATCTGCATTCACAAATCCCCAAGAATCAATAGAAACCTGATCATTAAAGTCAAACATGGGAACCTCTGAAGGGTCCTGATCATGATTATTCTCTTGTGGCACGAGACAACCACAGACTGAACCTCTACAGCATGTTTACTCTGGTCAACTATAAAACCCATGGTGGAGAACAGTCAAACATGGCACTTTATTGCACCCGGAAGTGTGCTCTGCAGATTAGACTATTCATTGGATTTTATTCTCCTCATCTCTAATGTCTGATTGGAATATAGATACTGGAGATTTTGGGGGTATGAAGCCTCAATGGTGTGGTGAAGTATAAGAGTTTATTCGATGCTTAGACCATAGGTCTTTCACATACAAGGCAAGGCAAATAAATAAATACATGAACACCAGATTATTAAATACAATATAAAATACACAATAAAATCCTATAAATCATTAAAATGCTACATATATCAGTGGCAAGATGCGTATATACTGTATGGACTCACACCTGCGTAATTAAAAACCAAGTAAATCAAATAGATACAACATTATTAAAACTACATAAACAGCCACTATTAGTTAAAAGCATCCCCAGCACAGTCAACTGCAATATCAGAGATTGGTTTTGCCTGGATTTTCTGTGCTGCCAGGGCAAAAAGAGACACCTATTGAGTAACCACGGGGTTAGTGTCAGCCAAGAGATAGAAAATCTTTTCGGACACAGTGTTGGTCTGAAGGAGATGAAGAACAGACCCCAGGATTTTGGTTCTTGGTTCAGAGTACAGAGGACAGAAAAGCAAATAGTGAGGTAGATCCTCAATTTCCGGGGCCCCTTCTGGAGAGCCTCCAGTTTCGCTGTCTGAGACTCATCCCATCCTCAGACAGCAGCACCATACAAAATTTGGGCTATAACTTTACTCTGAAATATTTTAAGGGCTGGGACAACTAGATGACCTCCTGCAGTGTTGTAGAATCTGAGTATTGCTCCGACAGATTTCAAAGCCATCACTTTAGTGTGTTCTATATGCAGAGGCGACCCTAGGTAATTTTCAACGGTAAGCAAACAGTATTTTGTCGTCCCCCACTCAACCAATCACTGATACATATTTTCTGTTCATTGTGGGAGTTCTGTGTGCCATATTTGGTTCAATTCCATCACTGGTGAAGTTCAGAATGCTCTTTGATTGTAGGTGAACTATACATCCCAGTAACTACAACTCACATATGTCAAGGTCTATTTTCTCCCTAGAGCGCCTCAAGAGAGCCCCTGGGCAAAATCAACTATACTGCAAATTCTTACTTTGTTGAGCCACCCCTGTCTATATGGGTTTTCCAGGATAGTTTTTCCGTGAAATGGATTCCAAAGTACTTACATTCTTGACATTGTTCTATTTGGTGACCCCTGATGGACCATCTGTGTTGAAAGTGTCTTCTTCCAAACACCATTACCTTTGTTTTATTATAGTTGATATTCAGCTTTTCTTTAGAACAACATGCACCAGGCTTAGAAAGCAGTCTTCTCAGGCCAATAGTGTGGTGAATATGGCAAAAGGTATTCAAGGTAAAGAAAATACAAGCTAGGAAAGGATGCATAAGTTTGCTTTTCCCTGAGCCTACTGTAAAGTACACTCTTCTCCCCTCCCTTTTCCTGAGTTAATTGAATACAAAGTACTTTTGCAGGTTGATCTCAGTTTGCAGCAAGTAAATAAGTGGAAGAATGGTAGAAAGTGTGGGGAGAAGAAACTGGAACGTTTTAAAAGTAATTGAATAAGTAATATGGAAGAGAATTAATCAGCACTGACCTTGGCAAATTGGGGCAGTAGGTGGGTATGTATTTGTCTGTGTTGATGTCTCTTTAATAAATATTATTTTCTTACCCAGTATCTCCCATAGTGAAGCCAGGGGATAGCGCACCTGTCAAAGAAGATTTTCCCCGCCTGTACAGAATTTGGGATGTGAGCCAGAAATACTTTTTCCTGGTGGACAATATTCTTGTAGCAAATCATCAAGATTCCAACGCTCCAGGTAACTGCCTCCATTAGGTTAATAAAAATGTAGAATTGTCTTCAGACAATGCTTACCTAGCTAGTGATGATTTAACTATGGATAAATGAAGACTCAAATCAAGGAAAAGCCACCACTCCTCTTAATGTTTCCCCAACAACAGCAAGAGTAAACAGCAACCCCATTGTCTTCCCCTGTACATGAGGCAGGGCATAGTGGACAAGCATACAGATGTGGAATTGGCTGTTCTGCTCCACAGTCACACAAGGTGGAGGATTCTTTGGGTCGTGCCATATTGCCAGGTTGTCTTTTGATATTCTCACTCCACTTCTGAGTCTGTTCAGGGACTTCCAAGTTGCCCAAAGGGTCTTCCTCCAAGGGCAAACCAAGAAAGGGCAACTTGGAAGTCCCTGATATAAGTATAGACTAAATTCAATATCATAATTAGCTAAGTGTTCATACAGTTTATCCCTAATACACGGTTTCTGCAGTATTTTGTGAATTCCTGCACAAAATGGAAAACAGTTCAGCCGCCCTTTAAACCAGTGTTTCTCAACCTGGGGATTGGGACCCCTCAGGGGGTCAGAGGGGGGGGGGTCAGAGGGGTCACCAAACACCATCAGAAATCTAAAGGGTCTTAGGAACCCTTTTGGCAGAGAAGGCTAAAGATCTCTCACATGTCCTCTTCCTTTTTGGTGTTTGTTGGTGAACTACAACTTCCAGTATTCAAAAAACAGCACTCCCCAACCCCAGCAGTATTCAGTGTTGGCCATGTAGGTAGTGTGTCAAGTTTGGTGCAGATCCATTCTGGGCTGGGTTCAGAATGCTCTTTGATTGTAGGTTAACTATACATCCCTGCAACTACAACTTCCAAAGTCATGGTCTGTTTTCCCCAAACTCCAATAGTGTCCACATTTGGGCATACTGAGTATTTGTGCCAAGTTTGGTTCAGATCCATATGAGTTCTCAGTGCTCTCTGAATGTAGGTGAAGTACAACTCTAAAACTCAAGGTCAATTCCCACCAAACCCTTCTGGTATTTTCTGTAGGCCATGGGAGTTCTGTGTGACAAATTTGGTTCAATTCCATCGTTGGTGGAGTTCAGGATGCTCTTTGATTGTAGGTTAACTATAAATCCCAGCAACCGCAACTCCCAAATGACAAAATCAATCCCCCCACAACCCAACCAGTATTCAAATTTGGGCATAACAGATATTTGTTTCAAATTTGGTCCAGTGAATGAAAACACATCCTGCATATCAGATATTTACATTATGATTCAAGTAGCAACAAAAATAATTTTATGATTGGGTGTCACCACAACATGAGCAACCATATTAAGGGGTCACAGCTGTGCTGGTACGGCTGTACCAGGAGCTCCAACTTCTTTTCCTTTCTATTGAGTATTTGCATGTATTCCAAAGTTCCATGCATTTTGCAATAAAGTAGCTTCCCTTGGTTTGCAATAATAGGGCCAATGACCCATCAATTATCATTATGTTCTTTAGATCCGCCCCTTTTTCTGGGTTAAGGAGGGAAAAAGGGGACCTCTAGTTCAGTTCACACAGAGAAGCCTTTCGTACAGGACGTGAATCAGTTCCACCTGTAGAAAGCTTCGTCTTTTACAGCTTTGCTGGGGGAATCCAGTCCCACAGCTCTACAGAAAACTACAGCATAGCCTTTGTTGGGGAATTTAGTTCCACAACTCTACAGCCAGCTCTTTGCTGGAGAAATACAGCTCCATGGTTTTTCAGCCAGCCTTCGCTGGGAAACAAAGGACTTCTTTCCTCTGGGAAATCTACACAGAGACTTTGACCTGGTAAGGACCTCTCGCGGCAGCCATAACGCAAATTGGAACCGGGTGTAGGGGCCCCACGTCAGCAAAGCCTAAATACAGATTGCCCAAGGAGAGGTCAAGGATTTCCCTTATAGAAGGAAGAAACAGTTTATGAAGAAAGTTGCCTGTCCCTTGTGGACAAGATTTAAGCAAGCCACCAGTTGATTCAAAGCCTTGAAGTATTTGTTTGATTTATTAGAGATTTAAGCAACAATAAAAACTTTGTTGAACTTTCTAAGTCTTTAAAAGAACTTTGTGTGGGGAAATCCAAAAGGCCTCTCAGCCGAGGCACCCCTGGCGTCCTGTTGGGTGTACAGAAAACACGTCCTGTCTACAGACTCTTTCACAGGCCCAGCGCGTGACAGCACAACAGCATTAGGAACGCTGAGAATCACTGCTTTAAACTGTTTCTGGTGGGGTACATTCCTGGGCTGGGTATTAGAGGGGCACCTACATGCATTACAGTGGGTGGTGAACAAGGTGCTTATCACTTTATTCTTACCTCCTTTATTCATATGAAAAAGTGGGCGTTTGTTTATATAGACCTTTTCTGTTTACTGTCTTCCATTAGTGGTTTCTCATCCAAAATTCCCTGACCAGCAACAAGTCCTTTCTCTCTCTCTCTCTGATATTACTGGCCCCGTTTCTCTTTCAGAGCAGTTGATGGAAGTGCTCCCTAACACTGCTCTGGATTCCAAAATGATGCCCATCTTTATGGGTCCCCAAGGTAGAAAACAATGCCTGTCCTGCGAGAAGTCTGCTGAGGATCAACTTCAGCTACAGCTAAAGGTGAGTTTTGCTTGTGCTTCGGAATCTTTTTTGATTCCTGTTCTGTTCTTTCCCCCACCACAATTAAAAATGAACATGCAAAAATATTGTGGGACTTTTGAATCCAGACTGACAAAGTTTTGGAACACAATACACCAGACATCATGATTGTGGAAAAGAAAAAAGTTTGGATTATTGATGTCACCATACCGGGTGACAGTTGCATTGAGGAAAAACCCAGCTGTTATCAGGATCTCAAAATCGAACTGTAAAGGCTCTGGCATAAACCAATACAGGTGGTCCCAGTGGTCATTGGCACACTGGGTGCCGTGCCAAAAGATCTCAGCCGGCATTTGGAAACAATAAACATTGACAAAATCATGATCTGTCAACTGTGATAGGCCTCCCTACTTGGATCTGCATGCATCATTCGAAAATACATCACACAGTCCTAAATGCTTGGGAAGTGTTTGACTTGTCCGTAAAATATAAAAATATGTATTGTTGAAGGCTTTCATGTTGGAATCACTGGGTTGTTGTGAGTTTTCCGGGCTGTATGACCGTGTTCCAGAAGGATTATCTCCTGACCTTTCCCCCTGCATCTATGGCAGGAATCCTCAGAGATTTTGAGGTCCGTTGGAAACTAGAAAAATTGGGTTTATATATCTGTGAAATTAACAGGGTGGAAGAATGTTTCAATTGGCCGCCTTGATTGACATTTAATGGTCTAGGGCAGTGGTTCTAAACCTGGGTCCCCAGATGTTTTTGGCCTACAACTCCCAGAATTCCCAGCCAGTTTACCAGCTGTTACGATTTCTGGGAGTTGTAGGCCAAAAACATCTGGGGTTCTCAGGTTGAGAACCACTGGTCTAGGGTATAAAGGTAAAGGTTTCCCCCTGGCATTAAGTCTAGTCGTGTCTGACTCTGGGGGGTGGTGCTCATATCCATTTCTAAGCCAAAGAGCCAGCATTGTCCATAGACACCTCCAAGGTCATGTGGCCAGCATGACCACATGGCGCACTGTTTAGCATCATCTAGCAGTATTAAAAAAACTCTAAACTCATAACAAGTAAATAAAGAATGCTAAAAAAAACAGGGGAATTCCAGACAAGAAACAATCAAGGCCAGCAATTCACCTCCCAACAAAGGATTCCCCCAGCAGTAAGAAGCCAGACTTTGAAATTGCTAGGCCATTAAATGCTAATCAAGTTGGCCAATTGCAAAATTCACACTTGCCTCAAATAGGGATGACTTCTTTCTCTCACCCTGGACACTCCACAGATATACAAACCCAATTTTCCTAGTTTCCAACAGACCTTGCAACCTCTGAGGATGCAGGTGAAACATCAGGAGAGGATTCTTCTGGAACATGGCCATGCAGCCCACAAAACTCACAAAGACCCATTTTAAAAAGAGAAGAAGTGACACAGTGGAAGATGGAGGCATGCCACCCACCTGGAAGTATGGCTTTGCACAAGAGGCATTACAATTGTGTGATGTCAGCAGCTGTATAAAGCCTCCCATCACTACAGACCTGAATGGCACAGAATAGCAACAAACATCCAGCAACAGTCACAACCTGGCATTACAGCAAAGCCATGTAAGGACCTATCTACACTGCCATATAATCCAGTTTTTAATCCAGATTATCTGCTTTGAACTGAATTTTATGGCAGGCTCATCTAATCCAGTTCAAAGCGGATCATCTTGATTCAGAAACTAGACAATATGGCAGTATAGATCCAGCCTAAAAGAAAAAGGTATAAATGAAAAGCCGCAATTAAGTTGCCTTGGTGAGGAGAGAAGTGTCAGGAACCAGTTTCCAGGCCTTCAGTTTTGGCGCTGAAAACCAGGGTTCTGACGTAGAGCACTGATAAGAACATTGCAGCTGGTGACCTCGGGGGAAGGCAGTTGGCATTTGGTGGGAGAGTTGCGCGGGATTTACCATTTGGCGGGAAGAGTGTTTTCAAATGTGGGGGTGGGTATAAAGAGATGACCAGCGGCCGCTGGTCAATCTTGGCTTTTGTTATGTCTGAGCATCCTGCAGTAAAGTTTCTAATTGATTACGGATCGGAGTCCTGTGTCATTATTGGGGATGGCTGCTGTGAGCTGACAGAGAAGCCTTGTAGAAGGTGTTCATTGTTTGCCAGGCAGATGTTTCATGTTTCTAGTATCATATCTCTTTTCTTTCTAACAGTGTATTTCTGTTTTCTTAGGAAAGTGACATCAAAAAGCTGTATGAAGGAAAGGAGAAATCACTTCCTTTCACCTTCTATAGCAAGACTGATGGGGGTCCCGAGACCTGCTCTTTCGAATCGGCCGAGTACCCGGGTTGGTTCTTAAGCACGTCATCCGAGCCAAACAAACCGGTGGGGCTGAGTCGCCAAGGAGGGACTGAGAACACACTGTTTTATTTTCAACGGCAGTGAAGTCCCTTTTTATATGCCTAACGACAATAATAATAAACTTTATTTGTATCCCGCCCCATCTCCCCATAGGGCGTTCATAAAAGGCAAGTATTCAATGCCAACAAATAAATACATGCATACGTGAATTAATAAAACATGTAAAAAACAAACCAGCAATTCACTCATTTAAAAATCATAATTAAACAAGACAACATAGTACCACACTGAACAGTGCAAATGATTGGGCTGTTGTAGGTTTTTCGGGCTATATAGCCATGTTCTAGAAGCATTCTCTTCTGACGTTTCACCTGCATCTATGGCAAGCATCCTCAGAGGTTGTGAGGTCTATTATTATAATGGCTAAAAAGGGTGGAATATAAATGTTTCTAATAATAATAATAATAATAATAATAATAATAATAATAATATCACGCAGACAGACTACAAACAGAGGCATAACACCATTGCTCAGATGATTCATTGGAACTTGTGCCACAAATACCATCTACCTGCGACAAAGAACAGGTGGGATCACAGGCCGGAAAGAGTTACATAGAATGAACACGTCAAGCTACTCTGGGATTTCCGGATTCAGACAGACAGAGTTTTAGAGCACAATACTCCTGACCTCACAATTTTGTTAAAAAAGTATGGATTGTCGATGTTGCAATCCCAGGTTGAAGGAGACAATGAGTGATTTTTGCAATAGCTAAGCTTTGGCAACAAAACATAAGAAAGGTACCCCTCCCTGCAGAGAAAGAGCAACATGTCAGCAAGAGGGAGGATGTTCTAAAAAGAAGTTGCTAACCTGCTCAGCTTACATAGGAAATGGGTTTGCGGTGAAGCACAAAGTTTGCAAGTAGAGAACAAATTGTGGTTTTGACAAACAAAGGTTCAGGCTAGGTGCAAACATCAAAAGGTTGATGGGAGGCGGTGTTGGAAAGAGTAAAAGGTCAACCGTCAAGGTACCATCCATAACCAAAAATACCCTTGTTTACTTGATCTTATAAAAGTTTGCAGAAACCAAGGAAGGGGGCGGCAGTCACTTGCAAGTGTTGGTGCCTGTGTGTATTCAACACAACTGTCTGACTTTTTCATGGCCGTGATGAAAATAAAACCTTGTTTTTGATCTTTTTTGGGACTGTCTCCTTCCTTTCATACTCCCATGATGTGGACCTAAGTATTAAGACCCGATTTAGGGTCTCTAACAAGGTGACAGCAGGATTGAAGAGACACAACAGGAAAAGCTGACACAATACGAGGATTTAAATATTGAACTGCAAAGACTCTGGCACAAACCAGTAAAAGTGGTCCCAGTGGTGATCGGCACACTGGGTGCAGTGTCTAAAGACTTTGGCCTGCACTTAAACACAATTGGCACTGACAAAATTACCATCTGCCAGCTGCAGAAGGCCACCTTACTGGGATCTGCACGCATTATTTGCCAATACATCACACAGTCCTAGACTCTTGGAAAGTGTCCGACATGTGATCCAATACAGCATCTGGAGTTTTGGAGTTGGGTGCCATCTCTACACAGATGACACACAGCTCTACTACTCTTTTCCACCTAATTCCAAGGAAGCCCCTCGAGTGCTGGATGAGTGTCTGGCCGCTGTGGCTGTCCGGATGAGGAGGAACAAGCTGAAGATTAATCCCGACAAGACAGAGGTCCTCCTGGTCGATCGTAAACCGGATCGGGGTATAGAGTGGCAACCTGTGTTGGACGGGGTTGCACTCCCCCTGAAGTCACAGGTATGCAGTTTGGGTGTCCTCCTGGACTCATCACTTACGCTTGAGGCTTAGGCGTCGGCGGTGGCTGGGAGGGCCTTTGCACAACTAAGACTCGTGCGCCAACTGCGACCATACCTTGGGAAGGCGGATCTGGCCAAGGTGGTCCACGCCTTAGTCACCTCCAGATTGGACTACTGTAATGCGCTCTATGTGGAGCTGCCCTTGAAAACGGCTCGGAAATTTCAGTTGGTTCAACGGGCGGCAGCCAGGTTGTTAACTGGCGCTCCTTACAGGGAGCGGTCAACCCTCCTGTTTAAGGAGCTCCACTGGCTGCCATTCATTTTCCGGACCCAATTCAAGGTTCAGGTTCTTACCTACAAAGCCCTGAACGGTTTGGGACCTGCCTACCTGCATGACCGCATTTCTGTGTACAAACCCACACGATCTCTTCAATCATCTGGAGAGGCCCTGCTCGCACTCCTGCCTGCATGGCAAGCGCGACTGACTGGGATGAGAGAGGGGGCCCCTCGACTCTGGAACTCACTTCCCAAGGACATCAGGCATGCCCCATCTCTGGCAGTCTTTAGGAGGAGCTTGAAAACGTGGTTATTCCAGTGTGCCTTCCCAGAATAATGAACCCTTAGCACTATGTCCTCTAAAGCACCTTATACTGATTTAGGATTGTTTGTATGTTTCCACTAACACCCCACCTCCCTATCTTGTTCATGCCCAGCATTATTTTAAATTTTAATCATATTCAGCCCAACCATAGATTTTAAATGTGTGTTGTGCTATTGTCAATGTTTATGCTATTTGTGTTTGAGATTTATTTTAATTGCTTTGTATTGTTGTTATTGCTTGTATTGATGTATTGTGGGCTCGGCCTATGTAAGCCGCACCGAGGTCAGGTGTGCAAACTATATTTATTATTATTATTATTATTATTATTATTATTACAGTAGAATGTCTGCTGTGGACTCATCTTGTTGTGTTTCAAATAATAATAATAATAATAATAATAATAATAATAATAATAATAAATATACTCAGTTCTTGTGGGTTTTTTCGGGCTATATGGCCATGTTCTAGAGGCATTTCTCCTGACGTTTCGCCTGCATCTATGGCAGCCATCCATAGAGGTGAGGTCTGACCTCACCTCTGACCAGACCTCACCTCTGAGGATGCCTGCCATAGATGCAGGCAAAACGTCAGGAGAAATGCCTCTAGAACATGGCCATATAGCCCGAAAAAAACCACAAGAACTGAGAGATTCCGGCCATGAAAGCCTTCAACAATAATAAATATAGTTTGCACACCTGACCTGCATATTGTTTGCACATGGGCATCATTATATTTCATTTAAAACAGGCTTAAATGCAAGGGTGATTATTTGTGTGCAACCCTAACTTCATCAAAAGCATTCAAAGCACAGCAGAGATCATATAGGCTGAGTTTTCTTAAAATCAATTTAAGACACTGAATCAACCACATGTAACATCGGTGATTAATTTGATCAGTGATCAATGGTACATCATTAAGTGCTCAGGTATTGAGAAAGTATGCCATTCGGGTACTAAGAAGATGGAGAAATGATGATTAATTAAAGGTGGAGCTTAATATGACTAACACAATTAAGGTGGATTCGTAACATGACTTGATGTACTAACCATTAATTATTCTAAATGTGACACATATTAATATTTCCGGGAAGAACTTCAATTTCAATTTCCAGTATGCATGATGATGGGATTTGAATATCAGACAGGTGGCTCCCAGCTTGTTGTGTTTGGTTAAGTGGATTGCAATATTCCCTGCAAGTGTCTGTCAGGCAAATGGCAGCAATCCTGGTTGATGTATCCAAGTGTAAAAGGAAACAAGACGAAAGGGTTTTTAGGTGAAGTAAAGGAATGAGATGTATTGATAGACCACAAGTAATTAAAAAACTTCCTTAGTCTTGACAGCTAGCTCTTGTACTAGTGCAAAGTAAGCCCAAAACATTATGTTGACTGAAGTAAAAGACAAAGAACACACAAGATAAGAGAGGCTGCACCTATTTTCATTTGTCTGAATTTACAATAGTTTAGGAGCCCCTTCAGTTAAACCACTGAGCTGTGGAACTTGCTGACCGAAAGGTCGCCGGTTCAAATCCAGGGAGCAGGGTGAGCTCCCACGGTTAGCCCCAGCTTCTGCCAACCTAGCAGTTCGAAAACATGCAAATGTGAGTAGATCAATAGGTACCACTTTGGTGGGAAGATAACAGCGCTCCATGCAGTCATGCTGGCCATATGGCCTTGGAGGTGTCTATGGTCAACGCTAGCTCTATGGCTTATTTATTTATATTCTGTGTTTATATTCTGCCCTTCTCACCCCGCAGGGGACTCAGGGTCACAATCAGAGGCGGCCCTAGGTAATTTTCAACGGTAAGCAAACAGTATTTTGGTGCCTCCCCCCCCCCCCCCAACCAATCAGTGATATATATTTTCTGTTCGTTGTGGGAGTTTTGTGTGCCATATTTGGTTCAGTTCCATCATTGGTGGAGTCCAGAATGCTCTTTGATTGTAGGTGAACTATACATCCCAGAAAACTACAACTCGCATATGTCAAGGTCTATTTTCCTCCAAGAGCACCTCAAGAGCGCCCCTGGGCAAAATCAACTATACTGCAAATGCTTACTTTGCGTAATGGGTTGAGCCGCCCCTGGTCACAATGCACATATACATGGCAAACATTCAATGCCACAGACACAACATATATAGACATACACAAAGAGGCTATTTAACTTTCCAGCTTCATGAGGGCATGCCTTGAATTCTGGCCACCGGGGGAGCTGTTGCTTTACCGTCCACTTGCTACACCAATGGAGTACTTCCTCATTCTTGTGCACGCTGCTGAAGAGTTTTATGGAGTTGTAAATTAGTTAAATTAGCCTCCCCGCATAAGCGGTACCTAAATTTCCTACTTGACAGAGGCAACTGTCTTTCAGGCTGCAAAGGTCGACAGCAAACTAGACAAATGTTCGGGAGTTTACTCTGACCCGGGCTGGCTTCGAACTCATGACCTTTCTGTCAGTAGTGATTTTAATGCAGCTGACTCCCAACCAGCTGTGCCACAACCCGGTCCTTAGAAATTGAGATGAGCACCACTCCTCGGAGTTGGAGAAAACTGGAATTAATGTCAGGGGAAAACTTTTACCTTTACCTTACAAGAGTTTATATTGTTACAAGTTTAGAACCAGCAATTCACATTTGTGGGGTTGACTTTTATGGGCTTGGTGTTCTTCATACGTTTTGGTCTATGTGCCTTAGAAGCTTCATTCAGAATGGCCAAAAATCAGAAATATTCCAAAAATTGGTTCAAAAACAGATGGTTGGGAACAACTTCTCTAAGTTGAAACAGACCTGTAGTCTCGAAGAATAGCAACCTGTTGATACAAGGCTTTGATAGGTGTTTGCATCTGATTTCTCATTAAACATGTAGATCACACCTATTAGTGTCAGCAAAGGCTTATAAATCATTGTGAAAATCAAAGAAAGGTATTGCTGAATGGAGACAGAAGCTTCAGCCCAAGACTTTCTTGGATCAGGTAGGTACTGTCTTCTCACTGAATCTCTCATCTGTGGATTGTTGTAGGTTTTTCGGGCTATGTGGCCAAGTTCTAGAAGCTTTCTCTCCTGACGTTTCGCCAGCATCTATGGCAGGCATCCTCAGAGGTCCTCACAACTTCTGAGGATGCCTGCCATAGATGCAGGTGAAATGTCAGGAGAGAATGCTTCTAGAATACCCTTATAATGCTTCATAATACCCTTATCTGATTGTTACCATTGATATCTCTTAACAGTATGTCTACGGTTTGCTAACATAGTACGTTCCTTGGTTACTTTTGCTGCCAATTCGGCATAAGAACGCAATATAGCACTTTAAGGCGCCTGCCTAGCTGCTGCTAATCCATACTAGCACTTTCGCCCTTTCCCCAATCCCTCTATGCCGCACTTTAGCTAGCGTTAAGAGCCAGCTCCGAGTATTGCTGCACTTTAAGATCATTGCACTTTATGAATCTACTCAATGACACACAATTGTGTCATTAACTGAGTTGTGTTGTGGACTGTGTTGCACTTTAAGACTCTTGCACTTTATCTAACTGCTGTAGCTGGTTCGCTTATCCCCATCTGATTCTATCTGCTTTGAATGTGATTTTCCTGCTTCTTGGCTGGGGATTGGACTGGATGGTCCACGAGGTCTCTTCCAGCTCTAGGATTATATGATTCAAAGTATTTTTTATTAACAGTTTTTCACTTTTGCATGTGTCCTAAACTCCAGCAAATTTGGAAGGCTGATAGTTTCATTTACAGTAGAGTCTCACTTATCTGACATAAATGGGTCAGCAGAACGTCGGATAAATGAAAATGTCAGATAATACAGACTCTCTTACTGTTTCCTGTCTGACGTGGTGCTAGACATCTAGAATACTAAAAACAAGGACGCAAAGAGTTAAGGCAAGGTAATGCCTCGGGGCTAGAGTGGTCCAGCAGGAAGATGCAGAAGAGGAGCATGGAAATCACGGAGGGAGGATGCTTCTGCTTCTGATCCTGCCTGTTTTCCCCCTGTCACGTTGCCAGGGCTCTGCCAATATTTAGGCAGAGATGAACCAAACAAAAACCCAGTTTGTTTGAAACAATTTAATTAAAACAGCACTTACTTTTTGGCTGTTTTAATAGTCCAAAATATAAAAGACTGAACTGAGCCACAGAATATAAAACAAAAACAGCAAACACTCTTGCAGGTTCAAGATAACTCCGTAGTCAAAAGGTCCAGTCCAGTAGTCAAACACAGAGAGTTCAATAAACAAAGTCCAGGGATCAAGACCATAATCAAAAGCCAGCCAAAGATCCAAGGTTCCAGGATTCCAAAGGTTCAGGAGACAGGTCAGGACACCTAAAATCCACACACCTGGGGGAAAACCAGCAGCATCTACCACCAAGATAAGACAAATACTTTTCTCCCAAAGAGCAGTCCCAAGGCTAGCTCCTTATATCTAGAAACACCCAGATGCAACCTATCTCTTGCATACCACTACCCTTAATTGTTTTCACTCATGAACTCTTACTTACAGATTATTCAACCCTTTAGAACTAAGACTTACATTAAAGGACATTGGATAAGAACATCAGATAAGATGGAATGTCAGATAAGTGAGACTCTACTGTACTTAGTCGTACTAATGTAAGACAACAACAACAATGCAGCCAGACCGCTCACAGGCATGACTTCCGAGATAGATAGACACACACCTTAGGTGAAAAAAAGGAATGACACAAATAGGAAACAAATGCAATACAATTGTAAAACAGTTTATCCAGATTGAAATAACAGCAGTTGCAAAGTGAAATGTCCCTTCAACAATCAAGACTCAAGACTTCCGAGAGATGGCATGGTGTCTCTACTTTTGTACATTTCAGTACTTCTTCAGTATGAAAAGGTGGTCTCTTTGTAGTTTGATGATTCTCCCAGAGAATTTTAAATGCCTCAAGAAAAATGATGAATTCCAGGATTCCATAGGATGACACTATAGCAGTTAAAGCATTGCTAAATGTGTAGTGTGAAGACCTCTGCACAAAAGTCAACAGTGGCACTGAAATACAACATCGCCCGAGCTCTGCGAGTGCAGCTTTTTTCCGCATGAAGCAGAGAGTGTTTGAGGACCAGGACATCCGTAGAGATACCAGGGTGCTTGGTTATAAAACTATTTTCATCCCAACCCTGCTATATGCTGCAAAACGTGGACTGTGTACAGATATCCCACTCAACACCTGGAATGATTCCCTCATCACTGCCTCCAGAAAATCCTGCAAATCTCTTGGGAGGACAAGCGGACAAATGTCAGCATGCTGGAAGAAGCAAAGACCACCAGCATTGAAACAATGCTCCTCCGCTGGACCGGCCACTGTGTCCGGATGCCCGACCACCGTCTCCCAAAGCAGTAGCTCTACTCCGAACTCAAGAACCTAAAACAAAATGTTGGTGGGCAGGAAAAGAGATTTAAAGATGGGCTCAAAGCCAACCTTAAAAACTCTGGCATAGACACTGAGAACTGGGAAGCCCTGTCCGTTGAGTGCTCCAGCTGGAGATCAGCTGTGACCAGCAGTACTGTAGAATTTGAAGAGGCATGAATGGAGGGCAAAAGAGAGAAATGTGCCAAGAGGAAGGCGTGTCAAGCCAACCCCAACCGAGACCGCCTTCCACCTGGAAACTAATGCCCTCACTGCGGGAGAAGATGCAGATCAAGAATAGGGCTCCGCAGTCACCTACGGACCCACCAGTGCCCTGATCTTGGAGTACTATCTTACTCGGACAATGAGGGATTGCCTAAGTAAGTAAGTAAGTGTGAAGACAGGTTTAAAAAAACAAACCCCACACAGTCATCTCTCACTAGGCTGTTGAAACTCGAATAGGAAAGTGCCTCTCTCCCAGAAAATGTACATCAGTTTAGAAATAGTGTCATTTTGTTCTGCCTTGTATTGACATTCCTCCAAACTTTGTATCTTTTGGTCTATATATCTCCATCTAGAATGGCCAAAGAACAGAAATGAGGCCAGGAATGCTCCAAAAACTAACTGAAGAACCTAAGGTTGGGATCAACTGCTGTAAGATAAAACAGGAATAGCAGCCCGCTGACACACAGCTTTAATATATGTTTGCATCTGATTCTTATGAAGCATGCAGATCACGCCCACAAGTGTCACTAAGTCATGACTTATAAAACCCTGTGAAAATTGCAGAAAGGGATTACTGCTTGGAGTCAGAAGCTGCAGTCCAAGACTTTCTTGGATCAGGACAGGTACTGTCTTTTCACTTTATCTCTCTGGCCCCTTTATCATTCTGGTAATTTGGTGATAAACTGAAGGCTTGTCCATATTGATTATATACCGTGAGGTGAGTAGAAAACTGGGTTCAATCGGGTTAGCTCCACACAAAGGAAAATTGAGGATTACTCTGGAATTTATGTGAAACAGAGCAGCCCACGCTTTTGAGCACAGAGTGACTAGAATGAGGATTGATATTGCACCGGGATTGTGGTGCAGCTGGCTGAGTGTCAGCTGCATTAAGATCACTCTGACCAAAAAAAGGTCATGAGTTCAAAGCCAGCCCGGGTTGGAGTGGGTTTCCAACCAATTGTGTGTAGCCTGTTGTCGACCTTTGCAACCCGAAAGACAGTTGCATCTGTCAAGTAGGAAAATAAGGTACCATCTTAAAAGTGTGGGGAGGCTAAATTAAATGATTTATGAGGCCATAAAGAAGACTCCAGCAAAGCATTCCAGCGGGGAAGCATGCGAGGAATGCGGAAGTGCTTCATCAGCATCGCAGATGGACGATGAAAGCGACAGCTCCCCAGGCGGCCAGAAAAAGTTAAATAGCCTCTGTCTATATCTGTCTATGTTTGTATGTCAAAAATTGGCATTGAAGGTTTGCCATATATGTGTACACTGTAATCCGCCCTGAGTCCCCTGCGGGGTGAGAAGGACGGAATATAAAAGCTGTAAATAAATAAATAAATAAACAAATAAATAAATAAATAAAATATCGACAGAGGCAACTGAAAACAGATCCCTTTCTTTGCACTTGTCAGGGAAAATTGTATGAATCAGGCCTGTGTTGCCTCCTTTCTTCTCTCTGCTCAATTGGACTCCACTTCTGATAACAACTTACTTACTTAGGCGATCCCTCGTAGTCTGAGGATGATGGTCCTCCAAGTGTAGTATCCTGGCGGTAGGTCTGTAGGTGACTGTGGAGCCCTATTCTTGACCTGCATCTTCTCCCGCAGTGAGGGCATTGGTTTCCAGGTGGAAGGCAGTTGGGGTTGGCTTGACGTGCCTTCCCCTTGGCACGTTTCTTTCTTTTGCCCCCCATTCATGCCTCTTCAAATTCTACAGCACTGCTGGTCACAGCTGATCTCCAGCTGGAGCGCTCAAGAGCCAGGGCTTCCCAGTTCTCAGTGTCTATGCTAGAATTTTTAAGGTTGGCTTTGAGCCCATCTTTAAATCTCTTTCCCTGTCCACCAACATTCTGTTTTCCATTTTTGAGTTCGGAGTAGAGCAACTGCTTTGGGAGATGGTCAAGCATCCAGACAACGTAGCTGGTCCAGCGGAGTTGATGGTGGAGGACCATCGCATCAATGCTGGTGGTCTTTGCTTTTTCCAGCACGCTGACATTTGTCTGCTTGTCTTCCCAAGAGATTTGCAGGATTTTCCAGAGACAGTGCTGATGGAATTGTTCCAGGAGTTGCATGTGATGTAGACAGTCCTCATCTCGCAGGCGTACAGCAGGGTTGGGAGGACAATAGCTTTATAAACGGATGTACAATATGAATGGGTTCCTGAGTTAATAAGTACAACAAAAGTTTGGTACTGTACCAAACACATATAATATTGTTTTGTGAACACTATGATTTTAAAAAAATACTTTTTATTAAATACATTTTCTCTTTTATTTATACATAAAACAAAGGTAGGAGAGTAGGGTGATGTTGGGCCGAATCTATACATAAAAAAAATTAAGTTGGTGGGGGGGGGGGGGGCGCAAGAGAGTAGAAAAAAAAAGAAAAAAAAGGAAAAGGGGGGGGGGAGGGGAATTCACGTCGACTTCCAATCTTCTTCTCCACTTATCCACTGCCAGTCTGGTGAACGCTATGATTTTGAACTATATAATAAGTTTCAACAGTCACATTATTGGCTGAACTGGCTATTTTGTTGTACTTATCCCTACGGATGTCCCAGTCCTCAAACACTCTCTGCTTCATTTGGAAAAATGCTGCACTCGCAGAGCTCAGGTGGTGTTGTATTTCAGTGTCAATGTTGACTTTTGTGGAGAGGTAGTGGAAAGGTAGCGGAAATGGTCAACATTTTCTAGTGTTGCACCATTAAGCTGTATCTCTGGCATTGGAGAGGGATTGGCTGGTGACTGCTGGAAGAGCACTTTGGTTTTCTCAATGTTCAGTGACAGGCCAGGCTTCTCATATGCTTCTGCAAAGGTGTTTAGAGTGGCTTGTAGGTCTTCTTCTGAATGCGCACAGACAATGTTGTGATGACAACACTGGTCGCTCATGATGGAAAGGAGCTGTCCCGAAACTGCACCCTGAGGCTTTTAATGCAATTTAAAAGAAAACATCTTTTTCATTCACCTCTAGATTGGACTACTGTAATGCACTCTGCGTGGGGCTGCCCTTGAAAACGGCTCGGAAATTTCAACTGGTCCAACGGGCAGCAGCCAGGATGTTAACTGGGGCTCCTTACAGAGAGAGATCAACTCTCCTGTTCAAGGAGCTCCACTGGCTGCCGTTTATCTTCCGAGCCCAATTTAAGGTGCAGGTGCTTACCTACAAAGCCCTAAATGGTTTGGGACCATCCTACCTGCGTGACCGTATCTCTGTTTACGAACCCACGCGCTCACTTTGTTCATCCGGAGAGGTCCTGCTCATGATCCCACCAGCGTCGCAGGCACGTTTGGTGTGGACACGAGACAGGGCCTTTTCTGTGGTGGCCCCCCCACTCTGCAACACCCTCCCAAAAGATCTCAGACAGGCCCCTACATTGGCAGTCTTTAGAAAGAACTTGAAGACTTGGCTGTTCTGATGTGCCTTTCCAGAATAGGAACTTCCAATAACAAGTCCCAGAAGCACTTTATTAGAACGAAGATTTCTGCACACTGCACACTGCACTTACCCTATAATCCTTACATATCACCTGTCACATCAGCACTTTTAATCCTGTACCCATTACTCTGGCCCGGCCCAGTTTTATAGTGTCTTGATGTATTGTTTATTGCTTGTTGTTTAATATTGCTTTGATTATTTTTAATTTGCTTTAGGTGTTGTATTGTTACGTTGTGTTTTGAGGCCTTGGCCTTTGTAAACCGCATCGAGTCCTTCAGGAGATGCTAGCAGGGTACAAATAAAGATAATAATAATAATAATAATAATAATAATAATAATAGTAATTCTCCACTTCCATGGAAATACCAGCATTGTTCTATGTGTGCCTGTGCATTGAACTAGGATGGGGTAGGGTGAGTTGGTTGGGGGATGGAACAGATTGGTAGATGGTTACCTAGGTTGGACATGTATAGTGTCGCTATTTATTTTTATGTCTGAATAACTGAAGGCTATCAGGGCTTCAGAAATATAGATTTCCAAAAGAGCTTTACTTTGGCATCCAGCTTTTTCCTATTTCAGTGTATGTGTGTACACTGATATCTGCATATTTGAATATCCAAATGGAAACATTTGTTTTGGAAGCCTTATAAACATTTGTCTTTTATCCATATACATATTGACACTGAAGTAAACAAAGTGACACAAGGTAAATTCCTTTGGTATCCTACTTAGAATGAATTTTGCCCACTTTCCATTTCCAACGGCGCTCCATGCAGTCATGCCAGCCACATTGTCAGGATAATTGCAATTATTTCATATATGCTTTTCAATGTGTTAGTATTGTATCTTAAGATGGATTCAGTCATGTTCATTTTTGTTCACATGTGCAGCAAATTGTTATTGTTACAGAGTTACAGGCCAGACAGTAGAATCTTTGAAACTGTGATAACTGAATTCCTTTGCTCTGAGAAAAATAGGGAGTGTACCAGCCAGAACATAGATAAGACAGGAGGGCGGATTTTCTTTGTCTGTGTGTTTCATGCTATTGCTTTGTTAGTCGCCATCTTTCCTCATCAACATGTAGTCGTGTATAGAAGATGCTTTCAGTAAAGTTTATTGTTTTGAAACTTAAGAAGTCTGTAGTGTGTTAATTGATCTGGAAACCTCAAGTACTCTGTGCATGACCCAGGTGTCTCACTTTGACAGTTGGTTATGGGCCCAGATCCTGAGTGTCTGGCAGAAGTCGTTGGAGGTTTACCAAGATCCAGATCTACAAGCTTGCTGACCAGAACCGTGGAGTTTAACCCAGTTGACGCAGGAGGTTGCTGGAGCATGGAAACTGGAACAGCCTGATTGAAAGCAGAAGCAAAGATGTTCAGCGGAGCGTGCTGAGACCCATTAAGAAGTTGTGAAGTGGGTGATTGATGCCGGAACGTGTTAAAGCTGTAAAGCCATTAAGTGCCAGAAGGTAGACTGCCAGAAGCTGTGTTGTTTCGTATGTAATCATTCAGCTGGGCAATACTCGGTTCCGAGGGTCTACAAGAAATCTGTGCTAAGACATGGCTGCTTCAAAGTTCCACCCAGCCTTTGAGGATGACAGACAGAGTGATGGAGTATACAGTGAATCGTCAGTGAGATATGCAGATTTTCGTGTTTTTGCTGCAACAGAAGGGGACATATTGCCAGAATTTGTGAAGAGAGAAGGATTCAACTCAGAGGAATGGCTCATGGGAGATATGGAGCCGGAAAAAGCTGTTGTGAAGATGAGCAGAGACGCGGCGGGAGAGAGAAAGATTCCTGTGTGGAGGAGTTGACAACCAGAGCCGGGGCTGATCGGAGGTGTTACAGATGCAGTAAGTTTGGACATTTGACTCGTAATTGTGTTGAAAGAAGAGATCAACCCAGAGGTGGCTGCGCTCATGGAGCCAGAGGTCAGGGAAGCTACATAAGCAGAGGGGGCTATTATGAAGAAACTGTCCCAAGCTGTGCAGAGGAAGCAAGAATAATGGTTGCGGCTGCAGGAGAGCTGGATGACATCAAAAGAGACAGATGGATTTTGGACTCGGGGGTACACATCATATAACGAATAGTCTGAACAACATGACCAACGTTCAATACACTCAGGGTAACATGGTAACTATGGCAGATGGTTCTTATCAACTGTTTAACAAATTTGGTACATGTTTTATTCCTTGTATTAATGTCTGTTGGGAGAAAGTTTTGTATGTACCAGAAATGAAAACCAACCTGTTGAGCATAGCAACTTTGACTGATTATAATTACAATGTGAAATTCAAGGGAATTTACTGTTATGTTTATGACAGGCAAGGAATTTTGGTTGGAAAAGGAGTAAAGAAGGATAAGATGTACTTAATGTTTGAAAGATTGAACCAGACAGAGAGCAATGAGAATGTGCAAATACTGTGTGTTAAGAATGAAATTCAGCATGATAGATGCATACATTTGCTTCATAGAATAATGGGACATGCTGACATGGAAGTCTTAAAGAAAACAATGGTTGAAAATGTTTTTGATGCACATCTGGAACATTGATGGAGGAGCTGAAGTGTGTAAAGATGAGTTAAAACAATTTGTGCAGTCAGAAGGTATTGAAGTTATTGAAATGAGTCAGCTCAAGAATGAGGAAGGAATTGCAGATAAAAGAATGGAGTATATAAATGAAATGAAAGAATGTCTATTTAAAGACGGGAAAATTTCAAAAAATTATTGGCCAGAAGGAATTCATACAAGTAATTACATAATGAATCGTTTGTGGGATCAGGTGTTGGATGATATTCCTTTTCGTAAACTGTATGGCTATGCACCAAGTTTCAAACACATGAGGATCTTTGGTCACTATGCAAATGTGTTATTGTCTGTAAATGAGAGGAACAGAAACAATCGTTTCCGTGAGATGTCTTTTATTGGTTATCATAAAGATTGTCTGAAGTTTTTAAGTTCACCACAGACAGTTAAATATGCTAGGGTGGCATATTTTCCAAGATTGAGAGACTGGAAAGACATACATACTAACACAGAGAATTTACATGGTTTGCCCATGAAGAGAGAGGAGAGAACAGTTGCATCAGGCGCAGAGATTGAACAGAAGCAGAGACAAGAGGTAAAGATTGAGCCAGATACACGTAGAAAGGAAAGGAGTGTTGTCACGGGTACAGAAGTTAAGAAGAAACACGAGTTAGAAACACATACACAGAGAAAGGATGAGATAACAGTTAAGCCATGTGCAGAAGTGAAGCAGAAACTGCAAGAGAAGGTAGAACAAGGTGCACATTCCAAGGAAAAAGAAGTCACACACAAGTCAGAAGCAGACTCACCAAAGAGTAGGGGGAAAATGACAAAAACACCTGAAAGAAAGAGTGTGTAAGTTAAGAAAGAATCACCTGAAGGGAAGATATATTCAGAGCAAGTTACATTGAATGAAAGAGATGCAGTGAAATACATGCAGTACCATAATTTGGCCACCGGGGGCGTAGACACAGTTGCAGTAGGGAAAGACTACACAACATGGGATGACGGAGATTTCTAGTTTTTACAAGGGTCAAGAGTGTTCTGAAGTAAAATGAATTTGTTTTGATTTGGTTTAGAGTATCAAAAACATAGTAATGCAAGGTATTTGAAACTGTGTTCAACTAAAGCATAGGTGCCTTTGCTAAAATGCAATGTGTTTTATGTATTGTAGTTTTGCTATGTGTATTGCTAAGATTTTATGATGCATTCATTTCCCCTGTAATGTTGTATTGATGTATTGAGACTAAGAAGTTAAAACATGTGGTGGAATTTAAAGAGCTCAAAGAGTTATAATGGTTATGAAATGATTATGAAATGTAATGGTAATTAAAGTATTGAGGTAATGAAGTATAGTAGTTATAATAAAAAATGGTGTATTAAGAAGAAAAGAAGGAATATATGTATTAAGAAATAATATGTAATATGTAATAAGAAGTAATGAAGAGAAGTAAATGTGTGTATTGGAAAGATTATAGAATCACAGAGATATATTATGAAATGAAGAGCAGTAATTATATGGATTTAATATGTAAAAGAAATGCAGAAATGTATGGAGATATCATTGTATGTACTAAGACATTATAAAATTGCAGGAATAATGTAATGAGAAGAAATTATTGTGTGTATAAAAGTTACAATGAAGCAATGCAGAGATACATGGAGAAGGAATTATTATATGTGTTAAAGATGCAATGGAAACAATCAGAGGTAATTATATGTAATGGAAATGTTATCAGATTACAAAGAAGTTAAGAGAAGCAAATGAATGATGAAGTTATTATAGAAGTTAAGAATAGTAGACAATTGTTATATAGTAAAGAGTGAAGTTAAAGAGTAAGAATAAGTGAATACTGAAATGGAAAGTTAAGAGTTATAGTTTAAGATGTTACAATTATGCAGATCACATGGATGTATTAGAGTTATTGAACCACATTGAAAAAAGAGGGGGATTGTCAGGATAATTGCAATTATTTCATATATGTTTTTTCAGTGTGTTAGTATTGTATCTTAAGATGGATTCAGTCATGTTCATTTTTGTTCACACGTTCAGCAAATTGTTATTGTTACAGAGTTACAGGCCAGACAGTAGAATCTTTGAAACTGTGATAACTGAATTCCTTTGCTCTGAGAAAAATAGGGAGTGTACCAGCCAGAACATAGATAAGACAGGAGGGCGGATTTTCTTTGTCTGTGTGTTTCATGCTATTGCTTTGTTAGTCGCCATCTTTCCTCATCAACATGTAGTTGTGTATAGATGATGCTTTCAGTAAATTTTATTGTTTTGAAACTTAAGAAGTCTGCAGTGTGTTAATTGATCTGGAAACCTCAAGTACTCTGTGCATGACCCAGGTGTCTCACTTTGGCACACATGACCTTGGAGGTGTCTATGGACAACGCTGGCTCTTCGGCTTAGAAATGGAGATGAGCACCACACCCCAGAGTCAGACGTGACTGGACTTCATGTCAGGGGAAAACCTTTACCTTTACCTCTATTTCCAAAGATTTGAAATTCTCTGCCTGGTGGTGCGTGTGTGTGTGTGTGTGTGTGTGAGTGCTGCATTTCATTTAATATTTCATATTATACTAACTTTCATGAAATGCAGTTGACCCATCAGATTTGTGGGGTGGAAGAACTCAGCCATTCAAGATAGTAGGGTTATATTGAGGCAGGATATTGCAAGTGAAAAATGGAATATAGCTCTGGCCTGGATTGAGTCTTAGAGTAGATTGCAAAAGTCATTATGGAAAACAAGAATACTTGGTGAGGTGGAAGCCAGTTGAAAAAGAGAAAGACATTACAAGTGAAGAGTAGAGGTGTGCAAAACCGCTTTTTTTTTGTCGTACCAAGAGTGACTTGAGAAACTGCAACTGGTCACAGGTTCGAATCCAGGGAGAGCACGGATGAGCTGCCTCTATCAGCTCCAGCTCCTCATGCAAGGACATGAGAGAAGCCTCCCACAAGGATGATAAAACATCAAAATATCCAGGTGTCCCCTGGGCAATGTCCTTGCAGACGGCCAATTCTCTCATGCAAAACTGCTGAAATCCAATTAGTAATTCGTTTCAGAAATTTGGATGGCCCCTGCTAATGTTTGTAAAGATTCAGAGGGGTCCTGTTCTGATTTGTAATCTGAATCTCTGAATATTCATAATTACTTCATTAAGATTTGTTCCATTAGCAGCAATGGGCAATATTTTAAGGCTTGTTTGTCATTTTTATGGCTATCAGGATGAAACTTTGAACACTTGCAAGCAACATTTAGGACTTTAAGCCTGTCAAGTTTCAGGGCGATTTGGCCATTGACTAATATTTAGGATTTTTTTTTTACAAATTAAAAAAAATACAAGAGGTATCCTCTCAAATTGAGGCATGAAAAATACAAGAGGTATCCCCTCAAATTGGTGGCATGAACAGGGTTGTAAGCCTGCCAAGTTTCAGTCTATCCACTGTTGTAGTTCAACTCATGGTTGTGGCTGATACTTATGTCAATAATAATAATAATAATAATAATAATAATAATAATAATAGCTTTATTTATATTTATTTATACCCTGCCATCATCTCCCCAAGGGAACTTGGGGTGGCTTACATGAGGCCAAGACCAACAAAATACATCAGTAAACACAACAAAGCAAACAAGCAACTAAAACACAATACAAATACTATAAATAACACATAGACTATAACACACAAGAAATATAAAAACACTGTGGGCAGGACCAGATGCAGTCAATTAAAATTTTTAAAAACACTGGGTGTGAACAGAAGTAAGATATGTCTAAGCGGGGGGGGGGGGGGGGAGGTTAAAGGGTAACGTAGGGAGATCAATCCAATGGGTAGATAAGGTGCTTCAGAGGACATATTGCAGAAAATTAGTCAGATCAAAGCATTGTTTCCTTTATTCAGGGAAGGCACACTGGAATGGCCACGTTTTCAAGCTCCTCCTAAAGACTGCCAATGTGGGGGCTTGTCTGATGTCCCTGGGGAGTGAGTTCCAGAGTCAGGGAGCCACCATAGAGAAGGCCCTCTCCCTCATCCCCACCAATTGCACCTGCGAAGGGCATGGGAGTGAGGGCAGGGCCTCTCCAGATGATCGAAGATCTTGGGGGCATTGACCTTGAGTTTGGGAGTTGTAGTTCACCTACATCTAGAGAGCACTGTGGACTAAAACAGTGATTGATGTGAACCAAACTTGGCACATATACTCAATATGCCCAAATGTGAACACTGGTGGAGTTTGGGGAAAATAGACCTTGACATTTGGGAGTTGTAGTTGCTGGGGTTTATAGTTCACCTACAACCAAAGAGCACTCTGAACCCAGCCGTCAATGGATCTGCATCAACTTTGGCACACTACCTCCATGGCCAACATTGAATACTGGGGGGTAGGGGCCTTTTTTTTAATTCTGGGGTTGTAGTTCACCAACACCAAAAAGGAAGAGAAGGACAGGTGGAGAGATCTTCAGCCTTCTCTGCCAAAAGGGTGCCTAAGACCATCAGAAATATGTGTTTCTGATGGTCTTTGGTGACCCCTCTGAAACCCGCCTCATAACCTCCCCCTTCCAGGTGCCCCGACCCCCAGGTTGAGAAACACTGCCTCAAAGTGAACTTTGCCCACCTTGTCTCTTCCAATGCTATGATTCTATGACTCTATGATGACATGGAACTTGCAGCAGCAGCATATAAATTAGTCAGAGAATCTTTCCATTACTCTTTTTTTTGCAAAATGTTTTTTTATGTTCAGTGTTCTGCTCGTCAGGAATGTTAGCTTATGATATTTCTCTCTTTTAACACTAGTGACTGCAGGAGGAGAAATTCATATTGTGCAAACCTGTCCGTGAGAAAGAATGGAGAAGACTGTAGAAATGAAGCCCAAGAAGAGCGTCGCTGAAGAAATGGCAGATTTATTTCATAAATTCCCAAATCCAAAGGACATGGGTGAATAAGAACTTTTAAAACACTTCCTTTTTGTTACCCAATACAACTTTACAAATTGCACAGATATCTTACACGAGAGGAAGAAAGAAAAACCCTTACATGTCAGGATGCTAATATCTGGATTCACTTGTAATTATCAGGACCCTTTCATAGAGTAAACTCACCAGGTCAAAGCATTGCTTGCAATCTTTAAAAATTGAAGTAACTTGGAATTAAGTTCAGTTTAACCTAAGGTTAACTTAAAGCAGTGGTTCTCAACCTTCCGAATGCTGCGACCCCTTAATACATTTCCTCAAGTTGTGATGACCCCCAACCATAAAATTAATTTCATTGCTACTTCATAACTGAAAATTTGCTACTGTTATGAATCATAATATAAACATTTGATATGCAGGATGTATTTTCATTCACTGGACCAAATTTGGCACAAATACCCAATACGCCCAAAGTTTTTTTAATATAATTTTATTGAGTTATAAATTCATATATATATATAAAGGTAAATAGACAAGTAATGAAAAAAATTACAGGGAAAGTGGGAGAACATTAAATTATAGGAAAGTAGGAAAGTTTCAGACTAGAGATAAAGAGAAAAAGAAAAAGAAAAAAAAAAGAGAGAGAGAGAAAGTAAAAACAAAAATAGTTTGTTGACTTCCATTCTGTGTCTTCGCTAAGTTGTGTGTTGTCTTATTCCATTATTTTTGTCTTACCTATTCCTTCCAAGGGATCTTCTTTCTTTACATCCCCAGAAAAGAGGCTGTATCTCCTATTTCAAACAACCTTGTCCTGAGTCACTTATAGGAATCTGTTCATCCATTAGTATTTTCCTTCCTCTTTTCCTTTATTTTTTTTTCAAAATGTGACCAATTGGTCTCTCTTATTGGATTTCCCGAACTCTTTTTCAACAAAAAAGTCAATTTGTCCATATCTTTAATTTCTTGAGTCTTATTTATCCAGTCCTCTACCTCCGGTATTTTGTCCATTTTCCAAAGCTTTGCATATACTATCATTGCAGCGGTTACTATATAGGTAAATAGTATGTCTTTATTTAGGTATAGGGTTACTATATAGGTAAATAGTATGTTTTTATTTAGGTCTAGGGAAAGATCTAAATCTGTAATATTTAGTAAGTAATACTCCGGGTTTTTTGGGAATGAAATTCCCAATATTTTTTGTGTTTCTTCATGGATATTTTTCCAATATTCTTGTGCTTTCTTGCATGTCCACCACATATGAAAAAACTACCTTCAACCTCCTGACACTTCCAGCAGTTATTATCCATGTTTTTATACATTAAACCTATTTTTTTTGGTGTCATATACCATCTGTGAAACATTTTAAGCCAATTTTCTTTTAAATCCTTCGCATAGATATATTTTATTTTTTTTATTCCAATTTGATTCCCATTCTTTTAAATGGATGGGTCTCTTCAAATTTTGGGCCCATCTGATCATACAATTTTTTATAAGTTCCATTTCTGTTGCTCAATCCAATACATTATTATAAATTTTGGTTATTAATGTTCTCTGTGTTTGGAGAATTTTGTCTCAATGCGCCCAAAGTTGAATATTAGTCGGGTTTTGAGGGGGTTGGGGAAGAGGAGTTGCTTTTGTCATTTGGTAATTGTAGTTGCTGGGATTTATAGTTCACCTAAATCAAAGAACATTCTGAACTCCATCAACCATGGAATTGAAGTTATGGCTGATAGGAGAGATAATACCAAAATCGATCCTTTCTGTGAGGCAGAAAAGTATGGCTTCATTTTCAGCTGAGACCCTGGTGTGGAATTGCGTCCAAAAGCGAACCAGAGTGCAGGCAAACAAAGAAACACGCTTCTACATATGTAACATCATCACTACGTCACTTTTTGCATCATATAAATATCAAATTATGTCTTCCTACATGCAAGAGGCATGTTTCTATATTTTTTCTAAAGCAGTTTACAGCATTAGAGATAACTAGGATTCAGCTTAGATCCATCAAGAGGCCTACTTTTGACCTGTCAGGAGGAAGGGAGAGAAACTCCTTACTTTTTACCTCTGTCTGTGCCAGGCCTTTCTTATCTCCCCCCTCCTGGAATGTTCACGCCCCTCTTCCCTGTGCTTTGGACACAGATCCTTCAGCATCCCTTTTGTCCTGTCAGCTTGTCTTCCTGATACAGAGAGAATCTGATTTTTTCTACATTTCAGTGCTTGTAATGTATATACAATATATATATAAATATCTATATTTCCAATATCTCCATATCAGAACCTGTCTTAGCATACAGAACTTCCATCACCAACAGAAAATACTGGAATGGTTCTGTGCCATCACACCCAGGCACTATAAAGTTAAAACTAAGATGTGCTTCTCTCTTTATCTGGGTGAACCGCGGGCGCCTTTCTTAGAAGCTCAAGATTCTCAGCAACTGAGGCCAGTCCAGATTTGAACATCAACAGAACACTTATTTTTCAAAGTCCTTGACAGACTTGGCACAGCTTGATGAAGTTACAAACACAAACAGTCAAGTTTAGGAAACCATATAGATGTTCTTTCTTTCCCTTTTCCTTCAGTTACCAAGTTAACTTTTTTCCCAACGGTAGAAAAATCCTGGGATCTTTTACCCTAACCCTGAGCTTTTATCTTTCAGAAAGAGCAGGTCTTCCCCTATCTAAGCTCAAGATTAGTTTTGGAGGTGAAGTAATGGAGCCTCTCTCAATGGCAGAGAAATCCTGAGAGATTCTCGGTCCCAGCGCTGAGCTACTGTCCTTTAGAAAGAGCGGGTCTTTCTCTATCTGAGCTCAGCACCAGTTTCAAAGGCGAGAGGGTAACCTTAACCGTACTAACAATGGCTTGTTCGAGCTGCCTAGCTTGGCCACCAGCACATCTGAGGCTTTTTCTATACTAAAGAAGGCAGGAGAGCCTTTCCAAAATGGAGATCTTATCCCCAGGAAAAAGGGTGGTCTCTAGACCAAAAGGATACCTTTTTAAACGAATAGCTGCAAAAGGCTTGCAGGCTGGCTTCTGGCCTCTGTTAATGTTTAACTTTCAGGGTGCTGCTGAGACTCTAGCAACCCTGAGGGAAAATGCAAAGGGATGCTTTTTTATGCAACTAAGGGGCAATGCAAACCAAGCTCCTGGAAGACGGAACAGATTCGGTGGACATTGATCTTGAGTTTGGGAGTTGTAGTTCACCTACAGGGAGTGGTCAACCCCCCTGTTTAAGGAGCTCCATTGGCTGCCGTTTATTTTCTGGTCCCAATTCAAGGTACGGGTCATCACCTATAAAGCCCTAAACGGTTTGGGACCCGCCTACCTTCGTGATCGTATCTCCTCTCACAAACCTGCCCATTTCCTCCGTTCTTCAGTGGAGTCCCTTCTTTCGCCCCTTCCACCATCACAGACCTGACTTATTGGAATGAGGGAGAGAGCCTTCTACTCCCTAGCCCCCTAACTCTGGAACGCATTGCCCAGCGAGATTAGGCAAGCCCCACTCTAGAAACTTTCAAGAAGAACCTCAAACCTGGCTTTTGTGCTGTGCCTTTGGAGAGTGATTTTACATCTCCTTTTATCACTCCCCCAAGAATGTGTGCCCTCATATTGCACTGCCTCTTGCCTGCATGAAGGACTATCTCCATTATCCCGTTTACGAGTTTCCTTATAAACATATATGTTTTATTTCTGTCTCATCCTGAGTTTTTATCATTGTATCTTGCACACATGGCCCGCTCATTGTGATTGTGTCTGATTTTTATTGTATTACTTTGCACTGTTTATTGTATTTTATGCTTGATTTATTTTATTGCGATGTTGTTCTATGTTTTTATGTTATTGTATTGTAATTTGCACTATTATTATTATTATTATTATTATTATTATTATTATTATTAAACTTTATTTGTACCCCGCTAGCATCCCCAAAGGACTTGATGTGGCTTACAAAGGCCAAGGCCTCAACACACAATATAACAATACAAACCTAAGCAAATTAAAACAATTAAAGCAAAATAAAGCAAAAGAAACAACAGGCAATAAACAATACACTAAAACACAATAAAACTGGGCCGGGCCAGAGTAATGCGTACACGATTAAAAGTGCTGATGTGACAGGTGGAATATAAGGCTTATAGGGCAAGTGCAGTGTGCAGTGTGCAGTGTGCAGCAATCATTAGTTCTAGTAAAGTGCTTCTGGGACTTGGTAATGGAGATTTCCTAATCTGGGAAGGCACATCGGAACAGCCAGGTCTTCAGGTTCTTTCTGAAGACTGCCAGTGTAGGGGCCTGTCTAAGATCTTTGGGGAGGGTGTTCCAGAGTCGGGGGGCCACCACGGAAAAGGCCCTGTCCCGTGTCCCCACAAAGCGCGCTTGCGACGCAGGCGGGATCACGAGCAGGGCCTCTCCAGATGACCAAAGTGAACACGTGGTTCATAGATGGAAATGCGGTCACGCAGGTAGGCTGGTCCCAAACCGTTCAGGGCTTTGTAGCACCTGCACCTTAAATTGGGCTCGGAAAATAAACGGCAGCCAGTGGAGCTCCTTGAACAGGAGGGTTGACCTCTCTCTGTAAGGGGCCCCAGTTAGCATCCTGGCTGCTGCTCGTTGAACCAGTTGGAACTTCCGAGCCCTTGAAAACTTCCGAGCCGTTTTCAAGGGCAGCCCCATGTAGAGCGCATTGCAGTAGTCCAATCTGGAGGTGACCAAGGCATTGACCACCCCAGCCAGATCCGCCTTCGCGAGGTACGGTCGCAGTTGTCGCACGAGTCTCAATTGTGCGAAAGGCCTCTCAGACACCGCTGACGCCTGAGCCTCAAGCATGAGCAATGAATCCAAGAGGACTCCCAAACTGCGGACCTGTGGCTTCAGGGGGAGTGTAACCTCGTCCAGCACAGGTTGCCACCCTATACCCCGGTCAGGTTTACGATCGACCAGAAGGACCTCTGTCTTGTCGGGATTGTTCCTCCTCATCCAGATAGACACAGCGGCCAAGCACTCGTCCAGCACACGAGAGGCCTCCTTGAAATTAGGTGGAAAGGAGTAGTAGAACTGTGTGTCATCTGCATAGAGGTGGCACCTAACTCCAAAACTCTGGATGACCTCTCCCAGCGGTTTCATGTAGATGTTAAAAAGCATGGGAGACAGAATGGAGCCTTGTGGGACTCCACAGGTCAAAGGCCAGGTGTCTAAGCAGGCGTCTCCCAGCTTCACTATCTGGGATCGACCTTCCAGGAAGGATCGGAACCATGACAAAACCGTGCCCCCGAGACCCATCCCAGAGAGTCGTCCCAGAAGGATACCATGATCGATGGTATCGAAAGCCGCTGAGATGTCCAAGAGAACCAACAGAGTCACACTCCCCCTGTCCACCTCTCTACGGAGGTCATCCACCAAAGTGACCAAGGCTGTCTCAGTACCGTGACCAGGCCTGAAACCAGACTGTGACTGATCTAGGTAGTTGATGTCATCTAAAAAGCCCTGGAGCTGGGAGGCGACCACCCGCTCCAGCACCTTACCCAAGAAAGGGAGGTTGGGGATTGGTCTGAAATTGTTCAGCACCGTGGAGTCAAGGGAAACCTTTTTAAGGAGTAGACGAATCACAGCTTGTTTCAGGTGAGATGGAAAAAACCCCTGCTCCAATGATGCATTGATGATCAACCCAAACCAATCAACCAACCCCTCCCTGGCCGATTTAATCAGCCAAGACGGGCAAGGGTCCAGAGCCGACGTGGTTGCCCTCATAGCCCCAAGCACCTTCTCCACGGTCTCAGGAAGACCAAGCCTAAAAGAATCCCACAAAATCGGACAAGCAGATGCCTCAATCACCTCCTCTGGCACTGCGATGAAATTGGAGTCGAGCTCAAGGCGTATCTGAGCGACTTTGTCTGCAAAATGGTGTGCGAAATCGGGACACCGAGTTGCCGGGTCGTCAAAAATCTCCTCCACCACAGGTGGCTGAAGGAGTTCCCCAACAACCCGGAACAACTCCGATGATCTACTACTGGGCTAGTAGTAGACTACTGGGCCAGTAGTAGATCCAATGATCTACTACTGGACTACTGGGCTTGGCCTCATGTAAGCCACCCTGAGTCCCCTTTGGGGCGATGGTGGTGGGGTATAAATAAAGATGATGATGAATATTATTATTATTATTTGAAACACAACAAGATGAGTCCATAGCAGACACTCTGCTGGCTGTTGTATTGGATCACACATTGGACACTTCCCAAGTGTCTAGGACTGTGTGATGTATTGGCGAATAATGTGTGCAGATCCCAGTAAGGTGGCCTTCTGCAGCTGGAAGCTGGTAATTTGGTCAGCATTGACTGTGTTTAAGTGCAAGCCAATGTCTTTAGGCACGGCACCCAGTGTGCCGATCACCACTGGGACCACCTTGACTGGCTTGTGCCAGAATCTTTGCAGTTCGATCTTTACATCCCCATATCATGTCAGCTTTTCCTGATGTTTCTCTGCAATCCTGCTGTCACCTGAGACTGCAACATCGACGATCCATACTTTGTTTTTTAACATGATTGTGAGGTCAAGAGTATTGTGCTCTAAAACTCTGTCTGTCTGAATCCAGAAGTCCCAGAGTAGTTTGACATATTCATTCTTTGTAACTTTTTCCGGCTTGTGATCCCACCAGTTCTTTGTCGCAGGCAGATGGTATTTGTGGCACAAGTTCCAATGAATACTCTGAGCAACGGTGTTGTGCTTCTGCTTGTAGTCTGGGCGATCTGTCTGGGCGATCATCTTGCAGCAGCTTAGGGTGTGATCTATTGTTTCATCTGCTTCCTTGCAGAGTCTACATTTTCAATTCTGGCTTTGATGGTTCAAATGGCTTGTTCTTGGGCTGCCAGAATCAGGCCCTGCTTTGTCTCCTATTTCAGAGTTCCATTTGTGAGCCACAGCCATGTTTTTTCTTTGTTAATTTGGCTCTCAATTTTCCCAGGAACTGTCCACGGAGAGCCTATTATTATTATTATTATTATTATTATTATTATTATTATTATTACTATTATTATTATTTGTATACATCCAGAGCGCATTGTGGACTCAAACAATCATGGATCTGGACCAAACTTGTCATAAATACTCAGTATGCCCAAATGTGGACACTGGTGGAGTTTGGGAACCTTGACATTTGGGAGTTGTAGTTGCTGGGATTTATAGTTCACCTAAAATCAAGGGGCATTCTGAACCTCACCAATGATAGTATTGGGTCAATCTTCCCACATGGAACCCCTCTGATGGCCTTTGGCGACCTCTCTGACACCCCTTCACACACACCCCCAGGGTACTGACCAGCAGGTTGAGAAACAGTGACTTAGGTTAACTGACGGTATCTCTTCTCCTGTAGTTACGTATGGGTGGAAGAATCTGAGAAAACAAACAACTCCTAAGCTCTGTATCAAATACAGCTGATGAAAAATTCTTCCTCGGGGTGGAAAACATTTCACTTCCAAACAACATGCATTCCTACCCCTCACTCCATTTAGAGCTCAATCTTTTCTTCAAGAAGCTGGGAATAGGGGTGTCGTATGCAGCTCGAGATGCACAGATCATGACACTTGAGAGTTTTGCTGGGTTTCATGGGAACAATACACTATCCCAAAATACTTGTAGGGTGTCAAAATACACAAAATAATCTATGTCAGGAAAAAATACTCAGGGAGCATAAAGCATATGATATTCAGTATATACTTCAGTGTAATTCAATGTATTCACATAGAGTGAAATAAAAAGGAGCAACTGCTCTCAAATATAATACATGTAATACAGTCATATAAATTATAAAGGAGCAACCGCTCTCAAACATACAGTTGTAAGATCCCAATATATACTGGTTTCAGGGAAGCATATGCGATACAAACTCTTTTCAAATAAGGTGAGAAGACAATGAGTCATAAAGTCCACAATCCAGAAGAGAGTTCAAATGGCAGTAGTATCCAAATGATGATGGAGCTTCGTAGGGAAAATCCTACAGGGATGCCCGGGTAATATTATATACCCTGTGACTTAACTACTCCCACTATTAAACCCAAAAGCACCTTTAGAGGCCACTACCCCTGTGGACATTGTAAATGCTGCTCACAATCCTGGAAGACCAAGGATGTCTAGAACTATAGAAACGAAGTGGGCACTACACTTAAACATTTCTCCACATGCAACAGTAGCAATGTCATTTACCTTTTGGCATATGATTGTGATCTATGGTATGTTGGTAAAAGGAGTAGACCTCTAAGAATCAGAATCTCAGAACATAAATCCAGAATTAAATGTCTTTCTACCGAATTCTCGTTATTCTCTCATTTTACACAATGTAATCACTTACCTAATTCTTTTAAATTTTGTTCTCTGGAATGTATTACTCCAAAACCTCACATGGACTTGGAAAATCTATTATCCCAAAGGGAAATGTACTAGATCTTTAAGTTTAAATGTGACGGCGCAAGGGTCGCCACCTATATGTAGAACTGTAAGTTGCAGGATTTGAACTGTTGTATCATGCCTGATTTTCCCTTTTTACACTGTAAATGTATAGTTGGACTGATTGGTTATTTATAGCTGTCAATAAATGTTGTTCGGACCAGTTAAATTGCTCCTCCTGCTCAACTGTTTGATCCCACCTCTTCCTAGAGAGCAGAACAGTGTTTCCTTTTCCATTCCACCATCAAACTTTCTATCAGATGGATGTGTGAGAGAGACTTCTCTCTGAAGCCCTTGATTAAATTACCTCTCAGCACCAATTCTGAGGTTCTTACCCTTGAGACTTATGCTTCATGTTCAGACTGACCTGGATGACGTTGAGAAGTCTCAAGCACCTTCAAACCACTTCTTTGGCACCAGAAGAAGACTTTGTGTCTTCAAACATAGGCCATTTGGATTGGGGTTGTGGATTGCTCCGGCATTCACAGCCATTGAGAAAGAGGAAACTTGGAAAAGCTTCTCAGCTGCAAAACTCCTTGGACCCAAGACAACCAGAGACTGTAATGTATATTTTCCTTTACCCCTTTGAAACTTCCAGCTTATTGTCTTAAAGGGATAACTCTTTGTGAACAATTAAACTTATTTTGAGTTATCTACAGTGTTTTGGTCTTTGAGAGTTCCAGTTTTCCTAAAGGAGGACAAGAAGCAATCCCCTGGGGGAAAGGTGTCACGTCCATGCCTCTTTCACTAAGAGTTATAGCCCCCAGGCCCGACGGCACATTAAAACCTTTTCTCCTCAGGGACTTGATGAGTCACTTAACTTTAGCTGTTTCCTCTAAGTTCTTCTATACTCTATATAAGCATGTGGATGGATATTTAACATTACTCGCAATTTTAATCACCTTAGCAGAGTCACTCTATGTAAAGCTTCAGGCATTATGTAAGTATTGTAACTATCTTTTTGGGTTATCTTCATTTTTAAAATGTGCTGGTAATTACTTGTTATTCTATGTTTTGTTACAGACATAAGCTAATATCACTGTGTTATTAACTCCTGAAGTAGGGGAAATTGTCCCTGAACAGGGTATATAATATTACCCGGTCATCCTTGTAGGATTTTCCCTACGAAGATTTCTTTTGAGAGCTAAGCTCCATCATCATTTGGATACTACTGCCATTTGAACTCTCTTCTGGATTGTGGACTTTATGACTCATTGTCTTCTCACCTTATTTGAAAAGAGTTTGTAGTGAGTCCCAGAACCAATTTTGAAGACCCCTCCCTAAACTACATATGCTGAGATTCCATAGGAGGCAGGCATAAGATTTAAGGTGTAATCGCAGAACAGTGTAGTGTGATAATCCCCGCTGACAAACAGACATCTTTAGCCAAGCGGAAAATGACAAGCATGCATTAAAAGGGAGTTGAATCTCTTGGGGAAAAACCAATTAAACCAGTATGTTTGGTTTTCAGCCAGGGCAGCTGACTGGAATGAAAAAGATGAAACAAGCACTATCTTGAGGCTTGCAGCCCAGTTCATTTGCAGCCCAGGGGACTAAAATTTCCAGAAATGTTGAAGTCCTTTCTTTTTCTCTTTCTAGAATAAATCTTTGAGGGGAAATGCAGTATGACCATTGAAAAATTAGGATTGAAAGTCACTTATTAAAAGTTACTTTCTTACTTTAGGAACTTCAAATACATTATATATGTGTTTTGTCGAAGGCTTTCATGGCCGGAATCACTATGAGTTTTCTGGGTTGTGTGGCCATGTTCCAGAAGCATTCTCTCCTGACATTTCACCCACATCTATGGCAGGCATCCTCAGATGTTGAGGGGTCTGTTGGAAATGACACCAGTGGGGTTTATATATCTGTGGAATTATGCCCAGGGTGGGAGAAAGGATTCTTGTCTGCTCAAGGCAGGTGTGAACATGTGGACAATTTCAACAGAAAGGAGGAAACCATGAAACAATAATCTATATAAATAAAAATGTAATGTTCATTTGTGGGATTAACAGAACTCAAAAACCACTGGACGAATTGACACCAAATTTGGACACAAGACACCTTACAACACAATACATGTCCTTCACTAAAAAAATTGATTTTATCATTTGGGAGTTATAGTTGCTGGGATTTATAGTTAACCTCCCATCAAAGAGCATTCTGAACCCAACCAACGATGGAATTGAACCAAACTTGACACACAGTTCTCCCATGACCAACAGAAAATACTGGAATGGTTTGGTAGGCAATGTCCTTTGGTTTTGGAGTTGTAGTTCACCTACATCCAAAGATCACTGTGGACTCAAACAATGACGGATCTGGACGAAACTACATGAATACTCAATATGCCCAAATGTGAACACTGGTGGAGTTTGGGGAAAATAGAATCTTGACATTTGTACTTGCTGGGACTTATGATAGAATTGGGCCAAACATTCCACACAAAACCCCCATGAGAGCCACAGCAATGCGTAGCAGGGGACAGCTAATAATAATAATAATAATAATAATAATAATAAAAATAATAATAATATACATCACACAGTCCTAGATGCTTGGGAAGTGTTTGACTGGTGCTTTTTTGATACGAAATCCAGCATATAGATCTCATTTGCTATGACATACTATGCATTTGTGTCAACAAAATAATAACTTTAATAACAGGGACTCAGGGTGGTTTACACACACAAAAAGGCAAGCATTCAATTAACATAATCTGGCTACCAGTATTAAACTCTAAAATAAGGACAGTAAATAAAGATCAACACTCAGAAAACAGGGAAATTGCAAACATGAAACAATCAGGGTCCCAACAAAGGATTCTCTCAGGCAGGAAGCTGCCAGGCTTTGAAGCTGTAAGGCCATTCAATGCTAATCAAGGCGGCCAATAGCAACATTCACACCTGTCACAAACAGGCAAGAGTTCTTGTTCCCACTCTGGATATTCCACAGATATATAAACCTCATTTGCCTAGTTTCCAACATTCCTCACAACCTCTGAGAATGCCTGCCATAGATGTGGGTGAAATGTCAGGAGAGAATGCTTCTGGAACACGGACAAGAAAACTTACACAAATCTGCATTATATATAGTGTACTTTGACATATTATAACATTTCACATATCAATATTGCAGTTTATTCAGATTATAATAATTGAATTTACCTATTAAAGGATACATTTTTGTTCCCGAATGGAGATAAATTGAACTATAAGGAATTTCTCTACTTCTGCTATTTTGAGGAGCAAACAAATGCTATAAAAATAAGCAAAACGGAATATCACTGAAATGAAACAGGAGGCACCATCAAGATGAATTCAATGGGGGATATTGTCTCCACTAGGAGCCCTTCCACACAGCCCTATATCCCAGAACACCAAGGCAGAAAATCCCATATTATCTGAGTGTGAACTCAGATAATCCAGTTCAAAGCAGATATTGTGGGATTTTCTGCCTTGATATTCTGGGATATAGGGCTGTGTGGAACGGCCCTTGGTTCTCTATAGTGTCAAATAGACACAAGATTCCCATAAAAAGAATTAAAGAAAAGAATCCATGAGCAAGAATTGTAATGATCTGATACTGTGTATAATGTTACATTAAAAAATCTTTCACTTATGTAGATATTAGAAATGATCACCTATGAGGGTTGAATGAAAAGTAATGCCTCCACCTTCGTAGCTCCTCAACAGATGGCAGTACTGTATGTGGCAGGTACTGGCTTGTTCAGCAGACTCTCCTCTACAGTTCCATTTTGGTGGGAAGCCTTAGCATTGAACAGTTGTGTTGTTAAAGTGCGAAGTATGGAAGACTGTCGGTCAATGTGACTTAAGCAATGTTAAGAATTCTTGACAACAGAGGAATTTCAAGCATAATTGGCATTTCACAAGAACGTGTGGGTCGCATTATTGCTTTGCTTGGCTATTGGAAGATCTGTGCACAATGGGTACACAGCAGAACTTCAGAGACTGGATCTCACCACCATATGGCATCTTCCATACAAGTCCAGATATAGCACCGTCTGACTTCCATCTGTTTTCGATAATGAAAGATGATCTGCAGGGACATTACTAACTGGTGCTTCTTACAGAGAGCGGTCAACCCTCCTGTTTAAGGAGCTCCATTGGCTGCGGTTCATTTTCCAATCCCAATTCAAGGTGCAGGTTCTTACCTACAAAGTCCGGAACGGTTTAGGACCCGCTTACCTGCTTGACCGCATTTCTGTGTATGAACCCACACAATTTCTTCTATCATTTGGAGAGGCCCTGCTCACACTCCAACCTCCTTCACAGGCACGATTGGTGGGGACGAGGGAGAGGGCCTTCTCAGTGGTGGCCCACCGACACTGGAACTCACTTCCCAAGGACATCAGACATGCCCCATCTCTGGCAGTCTTTAGGAGGAGCCTGAAAACGTGCTTGTTCCAGTGTGCCTTCCCAGAATAAGGAAAACCCTCAACAATATGCCCTCAAAATGCACTTTACCACTGATTTAGGACTGACTGCGTTCCCTCATCTCTCTTTGAAAACCCTATCCCAGTTATATCCTACCTTGTTCACACCCAGCATTATTTTTTTAAATTTTAAATTATTACAATAGGTTTTTTAAATGCTGTGTGTTACTGTTTATTGTTTATTGCTAATTTTTTGTTTGTGTGATTTATATTAATTGTATTGTATTGATTGCTTTTGTTAATTTTGTTTATTGATGTGCTGTTGGCTTGGCCTCATGTAAGCCGCACCGAGTCCCTTGGGGAGATGGTAGCGGGGTATAAATAAAGTTTTACTTATTATTATTATTATTATTATTATTGCTTCTGATGAAGACGTTAGAACTATGAGACACTGGTTGCAGAAACAGAACATCAACTTCTTCCATGACGGCTTCAGGAAGATCAGTGCTTACCGATGCCCACCTTGTCCCTCTTTGCATTGGTGGCTTTGCACGCCCGGCAATGCAAAGAGGGATGAGGTGGGTGTGGCTAAGAACAGCTCTTCCTGAAGGCCACTCCCCCAGTGGCCATCAGGAAGAGCTGTTCTTAGCCATGCCCACCTCATCCCTCTTTGCATTGCCGGGCGTGCAAAGCCACATCCGAAAATAATTCCGAACAATGGGGAGGTTATTTCAGTTCGGAATTGCTCCACCCACTATTCCTGCATGGCTCGAAATTGGATCAAAAGGTAATTTAATCTGAATTAATTACAATTTTAGAAACTAACGAATGAACTTACCTAAGCCTAATAAACATATCTGTATTATATTTCCATACTAACATTATTCCACAAATACAACAGTATTTACAGCAGAACTGGCAGAACCCTGGCATTACCGAATTTGGGATGTTGGCCAGAAATACCTTTACCTGTCGAACAACACATTGGTGGCGGCTCCTAAAGGTTCCAACTCAGCAGGTAACATCTCCTATATTGTACTCACTTTGTCAATTCGTTCCCTCATATTCTGAAACTGGGGAACAAGAGCCCTATTCTTGGCATTCACAAAAAAGGATAACATGGGTATGTGTGTGTCTGTGAATGAACACCATAGCTCCACTCCCTCTGTTTGTGAGTGTGAGAGACATGTCCTGTCTCTCCACTTGATTGGGAATCCTGATTGAAGAGGGAAAGGAGAGGAAAAAGGCAGGTAGTGGAGGCTCACCTCTCCATGTGAGGAGATTGAAAAGGCTAGATGTTTTCCCCTTTCCTCCCTTTACCGAGATCATTTTCTTCTTCTTTTCTTTTCTTTTGTCATTTATAAAAAGACCCACTTCCCGGGTGTCTAGACACAAGAAAGTTGGCTTTAGGGACTCATGTCACCGAATTTATAGATTGCATTTATTCTTCTTTTTTAGCCTTTAGTTTAATCACTGGCCCACTGGTGAAATGTGTATGGTGACAGAGGAAAGGCAAGACTACTCAACACTTTCTGTGCCTCACTTCTCTCTCAGAGTGCTCACCTTGGGGACAATGACACAAATGAGCCAATAGGGAAAACACAGCATAGAATAGGTAAAGAGACAGTGCAGGGATATCTGGTTATTATACCTGAATTGAAGGTTCTGGCTCCAGATGAATTACATCCAAGGGCATTAAAAGAATGGACAGAAGTAATTTTAAAATAATTGGCAATCATATTTGAGAGTTTCTGGAGAAGAGGAGAAATTTCAGCAGACTATCAGAGGGGAAAATGTGTCTTTATTTTCAAAAGGACGGACAGAACCCAAAGGCTGCACTGAGCGATCTGGGGTAACAAGAGGCAAGGGTCCCTTAAAACTGTATGATTTTGCTCCATGTTAACCAAAGTCAGGGGATACTATGAATTCTGGCCCAGAATTTGGAGCCTCCCCCAACTTTGGAGTATCCTTCAATGTTGGGCCACAACTATTCCTGCACTTGTGTGGCCCACGGACACATGAATCATAGAATCATAGATGATACTTTTTTTAAGAACCTAAGTGACCTAAGAAACAGCAAGTTACTTCTGGTGTGAGAGGATTGGCTGTCTGCAAGGACATTGCCTAGTGGATGCCCAGATGTTTGATGTTTTACCATCCTTGTAGGAGGCTTCTCTCATGTCCCTGCATGGGGAGCTGGAACTGACAGAGGGAGCTCAACTCACTCTTCCCGGATTC